>NW_027042525.1:0-94198 GCF_035927105.1 Exophiala bonariae | reverse complement strand
GTCGTTGAGGTTGTGGTCGTTGAGGTTGTGGTCGTTGAGGTTGTGGTCGTTGAGGTTGTGGTCGTTGTGTCTATGGTGGTGGCCGTGCTCGTCGAGGAGGCTGTACTCAAAGTCGTTGTGCTGGTTAAGATTTTAGTCGTAGTGTCTGTGGTAGCCGTGGTGGTGCTTGTTGAGAATGTCGTGGTGGAATCTGTGGTCGACGAGGTCGCGGTAGTCGGGTCTGAAGTAGTGGAAGATGCTGTAGTGGTAGAGGATAACGTACTTGAGGCTGTTGTGCTTAGTATAAATGTTGATGCTGATGCTGATGTGGGTGTGGGAGTGAGTGTAGGTGTTATTGCTGATGTTGAAGTGGTTGTTTCTGTAGTAGTTGAGGATGTTGTGCTGCTCAAAGATGTTGGGTTTGCGGTTGGGGTTGCGGTAGTCATGCCTGTACTAGTCGAGATTGTACTTGGGGTGTGAGATACCGTGACCGAAGATGTAGTGCTTAAGGCTGCAGTAGTCGTGTCTCTACTAGTCGTCAATGGTGTAGTGCTTAAAAGTATCGCAGAAACTGAGGCTGTCGCACTACTCAGGGGTAACGGCGCGCTCGACAATGTAGTGGTAGTCGACTCTTTTCTAGTAGTGGTCAAGGAGATAGGCCCATCGATTCTTGTAGAGGTCGAGATTAGGCTAGTAGATGATAACTTAGTAGTCGAAGATAAGGTATCAGTTGAAGACGAGGTCGTAGTTAAAGACATCACCATGGTTGAAGATGTCACTGAGATCGAAGATGCGGCGGGACTTGAGTAGGTAGGACCACCTAAGGAATTCGTCGTACTTGTAGATCCCGAGGTTGTTATAGATACAGGCGAGTCTATGGCTGCCCGTGAGGACGAGCTTGCAGGTGCAACTAATGAGATCATGGAAGAGATTGTCGTACTAGTTCTAGTTTGCGGAGTCGATATTTCAGTGGAGGGCGATGAATACAGATTCGAAGATGTTACCGGACTGTAAAATGTGGTGGTAGTAGTAGTAGTAGTAGTAGTAGTAGTAATCAGAGATGTGATAAGCGATGTTGTAGGGGGGATTGACGAGGTTGTGGAGAGTATCATTGTAGTGCTAGACGCTACTGAGGTTGTAATAGATACTGGGCCAATGTCTAATGAAAATGATGTAGCTGACGTTGTGGTGGCTGCCGGTGTTGTACTAGAAGTTGTAATAATAGATGTCAAGTCGCTGGTAGCCAATATTGATGAGAGGACCGATGAAAAAAGCGCGGAAAGTGTTGAAGTTGAAGAGGAGACAGCTGGTATAGCGACGGTAGCTGATGAGGTAGCTGATGAGGTAGCTGATGAGGTGACTGGTGAAGTAGGAAGGAGGACTGATATAATCGATCGTGAGGTCACAGGGGAGACTGCCGACGACGGAATCTCGAATGAAGAGCTTGAATTTGGTGGGAGCCAGGTCTTGACTGTCTCATGCTTCCAATCGAATACCGGAATGTCAGTAGAGGTTGGCGACGGTGGGTGGGGTCTTGACGATTCGATCATTTTCGATTGATTGGGTATCATGGGCCAAAGGACGATTTCGGCACATCCGTCAGGTGCAACATCGAAGACAATGTAGAGAATCCCTAGTTCGTCGACACAACATCCCTGGGAGCCTCGATAGAAGAGCTTATTATCAGCCATAAACCAATCACCAGAGACTGCATCTGCAACATGCATTATCTGAGTCGTTTGTGTTGTGGTTCCCACCAAAAGTCCGTTTGATCGCAACTGGCCTTGGTCAAGCGTGAAGAAGGCAGAGCTCAATTGATCAGCGGCATGTGCATAATAGCCAGTGAGTCTGATATGGACTGGATCGGGGCTTAGCTCTTCTGATAAAGACCAGATTGAGATGCGAAATGGCGTTGGTAGATCCACGGCAGATTCCCTTATACTGTACGAGCTCATCGTAGCTGGAGGCGGAAATGGCGGAGCATTCCACGTATATGCAGTGGACTTCGGCTCATGGTCCCAGTCCAAACCTCCTGGTTCTTCATGTCTCCAGCCGGGCCAAACATGTGGCCTTGATTTCGGCCCATGTTTCCACACATGGTACCAGTCGGGCAATCCTGATCCTTGGTGTCTCCGGTCACCATGGCTTTCGCTAGGGAGTATCGGCGGATCCTCGCTCCACTCTTGGTACTCGTTTGGAGCGTGAGCAATATTCCATCCTGATCCCGGGGACTCGCACGTGGGATGATCCGTTGTTGGTATCCTCGGCCCTGTGTGAGACCGGTTGACATCGACCACCACACCTCGTTCTTGGATGACTGACACTCTTAATCAGTTGCTTGACTCTTCTAGATCCATACAAAGTTGAATCCCATGAGGAATACTCACCAGCAGCAGATATCAGGCTGCAGAAAGCAGAAAACACCAGTTTGTGGTGAATCATGGTGTTATGTCGGCCAAGCTTACATGAAGATGGTGAAGAGATGGAAAGAGTCTGGGTACTTAGTATTTCTCTTCTTATGGCCACAAATGTACAGGAATTGTGACATCTGCCAAACGAATTAAAAGAAGTGCATGATTGTACAAGTCCAATCTAAGCCTTTCCATCACAGCCGTCGAACTGCAGGCACTGTCGATCGAGGCGAGGGCCTGACAAAAGGCCCGGGACAAGATTCCAGTTTTAATGTTGTTGTTCTGGTACACCTAGCCCTCGACCCGTTACAAAGTGCATATAAACGATTCTCGAAAGCGCGGCGGAATTCAGTTGTGTCCACGGAAACATCATCAGCAATTCCGAACCTTGAAAGCACATTTACTGGGAAAAGATTACATCTTTCCGACAGCGGTAGTGGAACACGTCTGATATCTTGTTATATTTCCTGGGATGGCGTTTCGTCCTGTGGTTGCTGCTTGAAGACCTCAATTGCCAGGAAAGAAAATCCCGTTTGGTCGAAAACCGCCAGGCACGATAGAATACCAGGGTCTGGGACGACAGTGGACTCTCAAAATGGGGCGCGATATGATCTACCGGCAGTATCGCCAATGAGGGCACTAACAACGTCAACTTTTCTGACAGGCCATAGCAAAGCTTGATGCCAATCAGTGTGATCGACGGGTTGAAGTACGCTTAAATTGCTCGTACGCTCAAATTATAAGAGGTCTCAAGGTTGCCATAACTAGAAGTAACAAGCTCAGATGCAGGAACATGTCAAGGGACAGGACAGCTGTAAACTCTCTGTGATGCTCGACCTGGGGCTTGACTGGCAGGTAGTGACACTGGCGATGATAGACGACTGGGGTGCGTGAGTGGCCCGAGATTCGGTACTGCAAGGCTCATGCTCATCTTGTGCATGGGCAGCGCAGGACAAAGTACAGCAAGCGAGGAATCCAATCTATAATCTGTTGTTGACGTTCAAGGCTTTTTGCGACGGATTATGAACGACTAGGGAAGCATTTATCTTCGGGAATAGATGCTCTTGGAAATCAATTTATGCTATGTTTCAAACAACATGGTGGGATACGGCATCTTCGCTCGCACTTGGGGAATAACATTTCTGAAAAAAACGCGGAACGAGGAGAAGAAGGCGGGCACAAGGGGTGCAGTCAACGCCAAGGTGATGGGGGTCCTTGCCCGACTATTTTCACGCCACCAGAGCTAAAAGAGCGATTGTCGTCCACTGTATATCCTTCTAGGAGCATCTCCGACATCATCGCTGAAGCCTTTCACTACTGCCCCACTACAGTTTGCGACTATATCTAAACGCTCGACAGCATCGGCTTCAATCACTGTGTCACCAAGCTTCGTTAACACCAACGGAGACTATCCCGGTATTTGAGAGCTGATAAACCAGAGGCCTCCGCATAGGCAAGACGACACAGCATAATCGCTCCCTACGCACACCCAGGGTTTCTGGGCTTCCAGTTCTTGCTCGATCAGCTCATGGCACATACGCATTTACGGTGTGCCGTCACAAGTGCTGTGTGCGCTACTGACATATAGAGAGTCGAGGGTCTAGGGTTCAGGGGTGTGATCTAAAGCGTAAATATCGTAAGTATGAGCAAGATAATGAGTGAGATAAACATAGAACCAAAATAAGATACCACTGTGAGATGAGCATATGGACCGAGAGTCGACTCCGGTTCTTGCTGCTCTGGGATTATTACCTCCATAGCTGATGGGAGAGAGAAACCCTGCTCTGTTTCCGGCACTCACTCACTTTCGATCACCGCCGGGCCTTGCGATACTGAGCATAGTTCGAGTCCTCGCATCAACACTGGTATTGGACGGAGCAAGTCTTTCGGTTGGTGGTAGTGAGAGGGGAGGAAGAGATCGGCGGTGATAAAGTATTGTGTCTTCACTTGATGAGGAAGCTGTGTCATTGACCTCGCAGGGCACAGTACAATAAACACCGGAGATGAGATCATGGTGGAGGAAACTCATATTCATAATGGGTACACTTCAAGATTTTTGAAACTGTTTTGCATTGTTAAGTAGTTCTTGTTCATTGCCCCAAGGACCTTATTGTCCAGGGACTGGTGCGATCGCAAAAATGTCTGCAATCAGAGGCTTCTTCCTCGGCCCTCCTCTTCTGCAGGAACCACAAACCGTCCCAAAAACTCAGCTGCTCTCCTCGTCATTCATAAACTTCACCTACCAAAGGTCATTTCTTCTTTTCATATCCAGCCCCCAAGTCGAAACCATCGAACACGGTCCCCTTTTGTTATCTATGTCGAGCGTGCAGCTTCGGTTCTCCGTCCTTAGATGCAAGATTCCGGTGTGGAGAAGTAAAGCTAGAAGTATTCCTGATCTAAGGGTTTCCAAAATTTGTCGCCATATATATCCGTGTGGATGATTTATCCCAGCATCTCCACATCGAGACCAATGGCTCTCATGAACAAGTTGACATTGCCCAATCTGACACTAGACATCTCGGCGGGAAGTGCTTTGCTTTGAAGCACTGTCTCCATAACTCGATCTTTGACGCCGATGACCAGTCTCTGTTGCTGTTCAGGGCTGGCGCCAATGCCGACCGCAGCGAGAAATTGCCAAATATACATGTCGTCTCCGGAATTGACCGGTCCTGGAAATATTGTGGCCAATATAGGCTCCAAGTGATCAAAGAGTCGATTGTATAAAGTAGTCCATTGCTGCCAATCTTGATCAGAAACCGACCCACTTTCTTTGACCAACTCCGCTCGACTTAGAAGCATTGTCAACATTCCAAGGCCAATCTTGGTATGAACGACAGTAGCCAGGTTCGCATGATCGATCAAAAGACCAAGAAGACCGATAATGATGTTGATGGGTGCTTCACTAACGTAGCCCAACAAACAAGGCATAACGGCTTGCGAGAAGAGTTCAATCTCTTCACGAATTTGTGGAGGAGGCTGCGATTCACCTGGAGCAAGTTGAGCTTCTCGTACTACGTCCAATTGATCCAGGTGGAACACAACGATTGTTAAGATGGTTACTCGCTGTTCTTGGTCGATCTGATGGAAGACTCGAGGAATAGCCTTTTTCCCTTTGGAAAATGACAAGAAGGCGATGAAAGGATGGACAACTGTGGAACCTGGTAGTATGGGATCCAGGACTTTCAAGCCTTGCCACAGTGCCTTATTGAGCTCGTTCAATTTCTGCCTCCACTCAATATGAGCCTGTACAGAATCTGCGTCACCTTCGGTAGGAGGAGGAGGCATTCGTCGTTCGTTGTCCTCTAAGCGCATCAAGACCGTGTAAACTTCCTCGATGTTTTTGAGGATGGTCTTGCGATCGCTTGGGCTGACGTCGTTAATACCCTTTTTAGCGGTTGATGGTCGGCTATCAGAAGTTTCATTCCTTTTCAGGTTCAAAAGGGGCTTAGGAGTTTTTGCGTTGCTAAATGAGATTTTGCCCAAACTTCCTTCGATGATGAGTTGCTTATTTTTGGGCTTCAATTTAGCTGCCTCGACTGCACGTTGAACTTGTTGTTGCATCCTTTGCATGTGGTTGTCGCCGTTGACATTTTGTCTTCTGCCACCGACACGACTTCCAGTCTGGAACAGGTAGGTCTGTGCAAAATGCCCCAGAGGTTGAGTTGGATGCTGTCTAGGGGCACCTCGAATCTGGCTATAAACCTGATAATAAAAATCTTCATTCAAGGCAGTTTCGGCAGTGGAATCAGACGAAGCTCCTGTTGCCGTGACAAGCTGTTGTAGCTGAATACGAGTGATGAAATTTTTGTCTTGTGGAGTCATCAACCCATTTCCTCTGGAAAGGAGAAAAATCTTATGGTTCCGTTTGGCTCGTTTGGCATCCTCTTCCAAGTATGCCTTTCGCTGTTCCTCTGAGAGCTCCATAAGATTCGGAGGATTTGTAGCAGCCATGGCACCCTGCGACTGTCCGACATTCTGAGTTTTATCAACACTTGGTTGTGGAGAATGACGTGGACGATTGGGATTTTGAAGGATTTGAAGCGGGTGTTGAGAGCCTCGGGTTTGAGAAGGCTGGGATGGAGCACGATTCTGTCGTTGTGGACTCTGTGACGCGCGTAATTGCTGTGGAAGAGGAGCTTGTTGGTGAGGTGGTGGTGGTTGCGGTGGCGGAGGTTGATATTGTTGTGGTGGTGGCTGTTGGGTATGTTGTGTGGGAAACGGAAAGGGTTGAGGTGGTGGATAAGGATACTGCTGCTGAGATCGGGACTGAGCAAGTAGAGCAGCCTCAACCTCATCCAGGCTCAACATCGGTGGGGCAGCTCGTGTAGCATACTGACTTTGGGGAGGCACACCAGGGGCGTCACCCTGGCGCGCAGTACTGAACCTAGCATCTTCTGCGGAGGGTTGAATTGGATGCTGAGATTTTGTTCCCCATGCGCCTGATTTTGCTTGAATGTCGGGAATGTATCCAGGATCTTGATACTTTTCATAGCCCGTCCTTTTTGGCTTTTGAGTAAGATGGGTAGGCAAAGCCTGGTTGTGTTGCAGGTTGTATCTTAAGTGTTCTTCATCAATGGCGTTTGAGACTTGGGCAGTATTTCCAAAGAAATCAAATTCTTTACTTGAAGTTCCCGGGCCAGATGTTGGATCGGCACCTCCACCGAAAGTGTCATCATTCAAGTCGTCACCAGTTTCCTGGAGCTGATTTCCCAAGCCGTCATAGGTATCTTCGAAATCGAGGCTTGGAAGAGTTTCCGTTAGTATTGACAGCTGAAGGATGGAATGTAAGGTTGAACCTACATCTCTTCCTCGTCATCTTGAAAGGCTTGCAGTTTCCGCGCCTTTGCGACCTCGGTGAAGGGATTAGGATGCTCGAAGATACCCTTGCCATTATTGTTGGAGTTGGCTGAACGATCCCTCGGTAAAGAGGTGTCGAAGCCGAAGAAAGACATGGTGAGTTGGAAGTGACGAAATGAGGGACGGATGGATAGGTTGCAAGTTGGTTATTAAATATGCTGAGATCGAACGGGGCACGGCGATTACCCCACTCAAGGACAGGTTGTCGAATTCAATGCAGTGCGGAGGGGTGCATGATCCTACTCAGCTGGAGGCAAGGAAGGATAACGGTAAGGAGAGTCACTCCATGGGAGTGTGAGAGACGTGGAAGTGGAGGGAGGGTGGGATGTCGAGGACCTCGCGATGGAGTGAAGCAGCAGCAGCAGCAGCAGTAGTAGTAGTAGTCGCAATATGAAATGGATGATGAAGTCACGTTTTCTCGATTTGTGTGGAAAATATACATTCAAATGACTCGTCGGTCAATGCTGCTAGTACTCGAAGCACGCGCTAGTATCTTTAGCGTAGACATTTCTGGTGCTTAGTATCTCTAGCTTTGAACTTTGGCCTTCCGGGCGCCTGTCCCCTACTTTTTAGGCTGCAGAGTATCATTCTAGGGGCACTGGCCTTCTCCGCATTGACTCTCTGGCCCCCTTGTGCAAAGCCACAAACCAAACGGACTGGCTCGAGTTGCAATTCTCGTGTAAACATCCAGCTTGAAATCCATTCAGGGGTCGGGGAGAAAAGGCGCTCCAGGTTGCAACAAAAATAAAAATCAGGCACTCCTCAAGAGCCCTTCCTTTTCCAAAACTCAAAATTCTTGGTTCTTGGTCGCAACACGGTAATCCGGACTCGGGCTGGATACTCGCTCCAAATCCACACCCGCTTGCGCGTCTTCCTCGTGCTCCTCTCCTTTCGTGTTTCCAACTACTCCATAGTCCGCCCCCGTAGTTCCTATCCTAAAGATTAATCTTGGAAACATCACCCATTATTGTTTCATTATTATCGCCTTCTCTTCCTGTATCCTTCTTTGTTCTTCTTTTCTATGATCCATCTGCACCTGAGTCTTGCGCCTGTCACCCTTTCTCTGTAATAGAATTGTTCGTGTTCAGCCGCGTCTTTGTGTCACGAGCCTAGGGTGCCGTGCCCTCCCTCTGTTTCCACCACCAGCCTCAGCTGCGCAGACTTTCCAGACCTTGAATGGCAGCCACGGTCGGGTCATCTTGATACGTGCGCTTCTAATCAAGTCTTCCTTGAAGGGGACTCGATCACGGTCGCTACTTCCCAACACCTTTTGTCAATTTCAGCCCGAATAGGCCACCATCATGGCCACGGGCTCCGGAAGATACCTGCGTTACATCTTGTTTGCCTTCTTTGTGGGTTTCTCTCCACCCCATCGAAGGAGTCACCGAACTAACAGAAAGTAGGGCATTCTCATACTCTACTTCATATCTACATCCTCATTACCATCCTACACGCCATCAATAGCTGAGGCGGCAGGAAAACTGTCTTGGGACGATATAAAAGTCCCTGTTACACCACCACCGGCGGAAAAGCCAGCAGCTGATCCTGATGCTGTTGCGGATGCTTTTACCTCGAAGCCTCAAAATCCCCAGTTGGGAACCTCGCCCTTGCCGAGCATAACTCCTTTAAGTCCTTCAGAACTCTCGCCTGCCGCACCCGGAGAGAGAGTCAATGCAACCTTTGTCACCTTGGCCAGAAACTCGGATATCTGGGAGATTGCTCGTTCCATTAGACAAGTCGAAGACAGGTTCAACAGAAACTACAACTACGACTGGGTCTTTCTGAACGATAAACCATTTGATGATCAGTTCATCAAGATTACCACTTCTCTCGTCTCGGGCAAGACCCATTATGGCGAGATCCCTGTCGAGCACTGGTCTTTCCCGTCGTGGATTGATCAGAAGAAAGCAGAGGCCGTTCGTGAAGACATGCGCAGGCGGAAGATCATTTATGGCGACTCCATCAGTTATCGCCACATGTGCCGTTTCGAATCAGGCTTCTTCTTCCGTCATCCTCTTCTGCACCAATTCGAATACTACTGGCGAGTCGAACCGAGCGTTGAACTCTTCTGCGACATTCACTACGATCCTTTCAAGTACATGAAGGACAATAAGAAGAAGTACAGCTTCGTTCTCAGTTTGTACGAATACGTCGAAACCATCCCGACCTTGTGGGAAAGCACCAAGAAATTCATAAAGGCCCACCCCGAGCATATCCATCCTGAGAATTCAATGGCCTTTTTGAGTGACGATGGAGGTGATACATACAACAAGTGCCATTTCGTGAGTTCTACCCCAATGACCCCTTCATTCACAACTAACACATACCAGTGGTCTAACTTCGAGATCGGAAATCTTGACTGGCTCCGGTCCAAGGCCTACATCGACTTTTTCGAGTCCTTGGACCAAGACGGTGGTTTCTTCTATGAACGTTGGGGTGATGCTCCTGTTCATTCCATTGCTGCAAGCCTTTTGCTCCCAAGGGACGACATCCACTTCTTCAATGATATCGCCTACTACCACGTCCCATTCACCCATTGCCCCACTGGGGACGATCTTCGCCTGAAACTCCGATGTCATTGCAACCCCTCTGACAATTTTGATTGGAAAGGTTACAGCTGTACCTCAAGATTCTTTGATCTGAACAAACTGTCTAAGCCGGTGGGCTGGGAGGGTCAAGCTTGACTAGCCGACAATTCAAAATCAACTACTGTCAAAACATTCGGTATCGAATTGGACTGGGAAATCCTAAGATACTCGGCCATTTCTTTCGTTGCATCGTTAACGACTCTGCTGGTTCTACTCCGCATCCCAAAAACCAGACGGAAGATATTGTCGTGGGCCGAGAGATTGGCCGAATGGCATGAAAAGGGGACCGCAGAGGTTGAGAGACCAGCAAGACGGAACAAAGAGGCATCCAACTAGATGTTGACTCAGCTGTTCATTCTTGGATTATCACTCCACCTAACATGGTCACAAGAATCCCAGCATCATGGACACAAATTTTAACCTGCTTGATGTTTTGGCTTGGGCTTCTACACGGATGCCAAAAGCCCACGACCTGATTACCAGAATCGACCTCATACGAGCATAGAGCATAACGGCGGCGTTTATTGATTGTCACCATGTGCTGAACTGACTGAAAACTCTCAAGTTCTAAGGGGGATGACACCCTGTCAGCTTTCTGTCAGTGTTGATAGCACTTTTGAAATTTCTGGGACCGCTGTATGTACAAAAAAGAGACGACTTGAGAAACCCTTGCATAAGCCGAGCGACAGCTGGCTGATAATGAATTAAATATTGAAGCGAACCCAAAACAAACACTGGTCTGGATAAATTCTCAAACACTAGCACTGCTTGACATGACATGTCAACACTGTTCGATGCTACGCTAAAACTCCGTACCTTATAAGTACCTACTCGTACCTTATGGATCATCATCTTCCTGCCTTCAGCCGAGTTTCCCTGAATGTCCTTTCAAATATGAATCGACATCTTTTTAATCTGTAGTTCATATGCATTTACAACTGTGTCTTAATACAAGATAGGTAGGTATTGAATACACGACAAGCCACGCACCCATTGCATCCATCCCAAGGCCCCACGCCTCCTCAACTCGTCCAATCTGACCTGATCGAACTGTGCCATCCATCCACCGCCCTCGCAAAGAATATATATCAGGTATATCATACACCAGGCAGGATCATCGCCGTGCACAGCTTGACATCCCATGGCATCGCATCGCATCGCTAGCATAGCGGACGGAGCGTGGCCGAAAGGTCAAGGCTTTGTTTTCTCGCTTCTTGTTCCCTCTCAGAGTAGTGGGAAGGCGGTTGGGCAGCGGCGGTCGGGTGGTTGTATTCGTGTAAAGATATCTTGCTTGGCAGCGCGCTATGGCGCTATTATTGTTCCAATAAATTGGGCTACCGTTGGTGATTGCATGGTGGACAGAGGTGGAGGATGACCATGGCTGTTGATTGGGAAAGGTGATCTTTTGAGTTCATCGTTCGCCCTCTGATCTTTCGGAATGGGCGACTCTTGGTGGTGTTGTAGGCTAGATTTGCCCATAGCAGGTATCTACCATCAATGGTGTGAGCCGGGTGTGGTGTGGTATGTTGAGAGATAGATGGGCCGTTTCTTCACGTGGCGGTTGGCTCGAATCGATATCTATTTACACTTTGCATTGTGGTCCACGAATCGCACCATTGGCCTCAGGGCCGTTTGGTGATTGCGTGCCCTGACTTAGTTACCCAAGCCACGCGATGCCACCTTCGTCTTCTTCGTGCCGTATTTGGATCGGCTTGTCGCGCGATTGTGTACACCAGCCTTGAGAAAGTAATCGTCAGCATAAGGGGTTTCAGAGGAGTTGTGCAGTAAAGAAGTATCTTCGTTGTCGAAGAACTCTCCGTGATGACCAGCATTGCGGACGTCAAAAGAGAGGAGAGCTAGAAGCACGAGAAAGAAACTTACCACGTCCAAATGCCCTCTGACAAGATGATAACCCACACCGGGACAATCCTGCGCTCTACCACCTCTCACAAGGACAACACTATGCTGCTGGACATTATGGCCCTCGCCAGGGATATAAGCACTGACGATCTTGCCCGAAGTCAATCTAACCTTTGCGGTTTTCCGCTGCCCGGAGTTGGGTTTCTTGGGCTTCGTGATACCGACTTTCAAGCACACGCCTTTCATTTCCGGACGGTTGCGCAGCGCCGGCGAATCTTGTCGACGCGCTTTCTTGGGTTTGCGGCCGTGGCAGCGGACCTGGTTCAGTGTTGTGCTGAGAATGGGAGAGGTCGTGAATGACCGTTGGGATGCTGGGAGGAAGAGGATGTTGGGTTTGCGGTATATAGAGGCTGTGGTTCGGAATTTCAGGGTTGAGGTTACCCTGCTGCTTGTGCTTAATGTTCTTGAGGAGGTGGTGCAGGGGCGGGTGAGGTTCCGTAGCGCGTGAAGCGCAACTCTTGAGGGTATGAGCTGCATTTTGCGCGAGGTCGATATTGATGAGAGACAATATCCCCTCGTTGGTTGTCTTTGATGGAACAGGTGCACGAAAGTCGAGCTCCAAAAAGTTGAAGCCGACGTTAACAAAGCCCCAGGAGAATTATTCTAAAGCGGCACGTATCTTTTATCAATCCTGGCTTGGATATGCTGCCGCCCTGTGCTTGACTTGGCACACTGCTGGAAGTGATTCACGCCTTGCAACAGATTCTGAATATCCCATTAGCGTTGCGTGCAAGTCTGGTCTCGTGGTTTACGTTTGACGGTGCAATAGAAGGAAACCAAGCGGCTGCGGCCGCTCACCTTCCTTCCACCCGCTGAGTGCAAGTTTGTCACCCAAATTCACCTTGGAAGTCGGAGAAATTGAATTCTACGCACGGATTTCTCCTTCATGACCTCAGCCTGACGGCTTTAGCTACCTAGGCAGTGCAACCTTCCGGCAATGTAACTACTGGCGAACACGATGGGCTCCTCTTAGAACTTCGAGTGCAATATCCCCAGATTGTTGCTACTCCCTGAATTGTAGACTTGTAACCTGCGCAGCAAGGACTTTTGGCTTTAGCTTCGGGCTCTCCTATTCATTCGCCTCAATGGCTGATACATGTGATACCATCAATGGAGTCGCAGGGTCTGAACCACTCAGTCAACGCGACGTGGCTCTCCGCGTCCTCGATCAATGTCTCTCGGAGCGCGAAACCATTTCGTCGAAACCGATCGTCAACATCTTAGCGCCAGATGTGACCACGCGAATACGGCAGAGCCTTTCAAGACCTGGCCGCTCACCACTTTCTCTTGATACATTGTTAGACGCTGCCGATGTTATTTTCAGACACCGCGTGAGAATGGACCACCCACGCTTTTTCGGGTTCATCCCGTCCCCGGCAAACCATGCATCTTGGCTGGGTGAGATTCTGAACTCGGCCTATAACACTCATGCTGGGAGCTGGATGCAATCCTCTGGCCCCAGTGCTGTGGAGATGGAACTGCTCAACTGGATGGCATGCGAAATCGTGGGGTTCCCCACTACCGCAGGCGGATGTTTTGTGAGCGGGGGCTCCATGGCAAACCTGACGGCACTAACTGTGGCTCGAGACCAGAAGTTGAAGTTCGAGGATCGACCTCGTGCCGTCGTCTATCTATCTACGCAGACGCATTCCAGTGTCGTGAAGGGATTGAAAGTCTTGGGCTTCCATGAGGACCAGATACGGATGATTGCCTGCGATTCGGACTTCCGTATCAGCGTCAGCGATCTAAAAGATGCGATAACGGTTGATCGAAGTAGCGAAAAGATACCCTTCTTGCTTGTTGGCAGCGCTGGTACCACTAATACAGGGACTATAGATCCGCTGCAGGAGCTTGCCGACCTCTCTGTCAAGGAAGGTTTATGGTTCCACGTGGACGGAGCGTACGGAGCGTCTGCACTCCTATCCCGATCACAACGCCCACTTTTCTGTGGCATTGAGCGATGCGATAGTCTGTCGTGGGACGCTCATAAGTGGTTGTTCCAAACGTACGGGTGTGGCATGGTACTCGTTCGCGAGCGCAAGATGTTGACCAGTAGTTTCAGCATGAGTGCCGAATACGTGCAAGATGCGATGGAGACCGAAGAGACACTTCCAAACTTCTGGAACTACGGCATTGAACTGACAAGGCCGGCTCGAGCGATGAAGTTGTGGTTTTCTCTGCAATTTGAAGGGCTTGATAAGATTGAAAGCCAGATTGAGCATGGGGTTGAGATGGCCAAACTGGCTGAGCGGACTTTGCAAGGTCTTTCCGATTGGGAGGTACTGTCTCCTGCACAACTCGGGATTCTTTGCTTCAGATATAGACCTGATAAGCCTGGACTAGCTAGTTTGGATGCGTTGAACCAAAAGATCTCTCGGGCTGCCATCGAGGAGAATCTGGCGGCCCCATTGACGACCAGACTAAACGGCGTTCTAACATTGAGGATCTGTTGTATTCACCCTGACTTGGAGGAAGATGAGATGACGAGAATAATTCACGGCTTGGACAGGATTGCGCAACGTCAGCCTGAGCCAGAGACTACCAATGGAGGCTAAATATGATTGTACTTCCTTGTTTGATCATGCAGAGAAATAGCAAGAGAGTCCTCATGAATAGATGCCTGAGATCGATTTGCGTATTCCAAGCTGATGATACTCTGGTCGGCGAGATTCTAGCGTTGACAGAAACATATAATCTTCATACCATATCCTGCATATCCCGTTCTTAATATATGATCACAGCCGTACTCCAGTTGTCCGCTCTCTCACAGTAAACCCTTACGAAGAAGTTTCACCACAAAAGCCATGCAACGATTGCGAACGGGGTGTTACCCAGCTGCCGAAAGAAAGCCCAAACCACTGCGCAATACCATTTGTCAAGTTAAGACTGATGCTTGAAACACCATCGGCTAGCTGCCTTGCTTAACACTGTACAGGCGTCCGAAAAGTATCGCCACGGCCCGGAATCGGATAACTGGGTGTCGTACAAGCAATAGGCGCTCATGAGTCAGTATCTAAATGGGTTTAAGAGAGGTTAGAGATCGCCGTTGAGTGTTGTGGGACCCTGAACCGAACCCCAACCTGATGAATCCCGTCGAACGCCCACATTCATACATCAAGTGAGCTAGCTACACCATGGATGAAGCTGGGTGACATCGATTGCTTCGCTTCAGCACTCACAACCTCTTATCATGGCGTAAATCCTTGAAGAAACCCACCTCGTCCAGCAGAAGACTCCTGTCTTCGGGCGAAAAGCCTCGTTGCGGAATATACCAGACTTGCTTGTACCCCAGCCTAGGATAGACCTGTTCGGCAGGAGTGCCAGCCGTGGTGTCGAGAAGAATACTCCACCTGCCAAGGTCCCAAGCAACTTCCTCCAACCTCTTCATCACAATCCTCGCTATTCCTTTCTGGCGATGGAATGGAGATGTAAAGAGTTTCTCGACAAGTCCACGGAAAGGACCGGTCTGGGTGGTCGGTGTGACGAGCGAGACGAGGCCACCGATTTCTAGGTCGCCGTCGCCTGATGGGCTGGCTTCTTCTGCTGCAGGAATGATGGGCCAAGGCTTGCCTTCCTCCGAGAAAGGGATTCTGATATCCTGTCCCTTGGCATTGGTCAGGGTCGTTCGGTCGTTGACTTCAGTGAGGTAGACGATGATATGCCGGTGTCCTGAGGTGACTTCTGCTATCCGGTCTTCCCACCATTTGTAGATTTGGGGGTGATTTAGTGGCGGCATGAACGTTGCCATGGTGTTGTCGTTGAGAATACATGCGCAATGGAGTTGGACGATACCATCGAGTATGGTTGAGACGGATGGCGTGTCTGCTGTGACAAGCATTACGCCTGGAGTGAGAGCCATGATTGTTGAAGTCTTCGGACTCTAGAAAAGTCACTGCTGGAGAGAAAAGTAGCGACCCTGATGAGAGACCTGTCTTCTACAGCAATATTTATGTGCACCAGTTTGCGCTCACCTCCGATACTTGGGAACATCGATCATTGTAACATGATCCGACAAGCACCTTCCGTTGTCGGAATACAGAGCAAAGGGCGCAATCATATCCTACGACAGCCTCGTTAGTCTATTTTCTGATAAATTCATTGCATTGAGCACGATAAATCAACAAATAAATATGCGTCGCACGTCAGCGACGCGGAGACCGCGGCGTCGAGGGCCAATAAGCAATCGCCCGGGCACACGCGTAGTGGACACGTCCAGGCAACAATGCATTAGCGGCATGTAGGTTCTTTCATTCAAGTTCAGAGTCGTTTTCGAATCTATGATTCTTTGCTAAAGATACTGATTCAAAGTAGCAGCACCATCGTGAGACTCCATGTCGCCATTCGCAGCATATCATGCGCTGCTGTTGCAGATGATCACGGTCCTCACTTTACGGACAACTGCCTAAAGTAAATACCTAGCTACGAGTCGGTATCCTGCGACTTTTGGGGTCAGGATCTTGGTACAAGAGCCACCAATCAACCTCGCTTTCAGGCCTCCAGTGAACAAACATCACAGCACTTTGCACCCGCATTGCTCGGTACTGTGTGCTGGCGAACCGCATTTCGTGCATACACCGCTGCACCATGGCTTGACCGGAGACTGCTCGGGCTGCAAAATAGGTGAGTGAATAGGCATGTTAACCGTAAGTTCCAGAGAAAGATGTTGAATGGTGTGCAAGAGATCCATCGAATTCGGACTCGTGCTTTTCTCCTGGAAAATGGGCGAGCACAGAGGTGATTGATGTTACCGACTGGTAACTTCAGCAAAGCCATCTTGGGAGGTTTTTATAGCCTGCCTCGAGTCACCGTTGGTCTTTATGGTCAGCTAATTGCATATGACAGGTAACGATACTATTTGTCCCACAGGAAAGGCGAATGATGAGTCGAGCAGGACTGAGTCATTCCCAGCAGGAAGGACTCTTGGTGACAATTCTCGCTCTGGCAAAAGCCTCTATGTCATCCAAATGGGCGACCCTGACGATGATATAACTGCACCGAACATCTCAGGGCGCTTTGACAGATAAACCTATGTCACAATCTTCAACGGGTCACGTCTCCTCTCTGACAAAGTCTGGTGTCACCCAACGCTCTCGAAGGAGAACGAACGTCACAAAGCACAGCATGCACCTCTGGTGCTTTAGCATTCACATGGTAGGTAGGGTGCTGTAGTCTCAATGCCGGGACGGACGTCCCACTACCATATACTCGTAGAACCACTTGTCCTCTTCCAACTTTCATCATCAACAATAAAATGATGAATACCAGCCGGACTGCATAGGTGCATGACGAGTAGAGCCAGAAAACCCAGTGACAGACATGTTAAAAACCAATCACTCATAGCGACACCGCGAACATGAACGTGAACATCACATCTCGGTATGTTCATCGCACCCGATGCCAGAAAAACCAATCAACTAGTCCAACGGCAACGGCAACGGCAACGGCATTCCTCATCCTGGTTTGGTACATATGTATTATACATAACTACCGTCCGTAAGCGAGCCACATGGTGGAAATTAAAGATTTAAGATGGCATATCCGCACGCGATCTCTCTCGAATCCCGGCATTCCTGGATCTAGGATCTACTCGTACGAATACGTGCACGTCGTGCATTTGCATATCCGCACCCTGCCTGCATGCTGTGGATCCCCCTTCTCCCCCCCCCTCTCTTCTCCAAAATGGGGGCGTGAAGCCCCGAGCCAGATCTGTGGTTAAGATTTCTTGTGATCGGCGGCCGGCCCCCCGGAAGTGGGCGGAAACAACATGAACGACATGACGACCGGGTTGATTCCCGTATCATCAACAACAAACCCCTAAAAAGTAACACAGCACAACACAGCAGTACTACGGAGTACATCCTACGGCTTTTGCACGAGGTGGTCCCATGGGTCGGTCGACCTCCGAGCTAGGTATCTATCTATCTATCTAACCTACAAAGTAGCTTGCGATGGACCGCCTGGGATAACTAGACGCTAGCTCTCGTTGAGTAATTCAATCGCGCTTGTGTGTCGGATAAATATTCATTTCCATCTCCATTACATCTGTCTTGCACGCACGCACGCGAGCCGCCTGAGAGGTGGACTATTGAATTCGCTTCGGGCTATCTATTTCTGACTATCAGGTTTACGCGGAAGGCCAAGAGATAGCTGACTCGGTACGAATAGACGAGAAAATACGGACCGCCAGAGTGAATTGCCGGCACACTGTCCTTCTTTTGGGGGGCATACAAGGCTGGAAAGGGATAACAGTCGGAATACGAATACCGAACGAAGGGAAGCCCGTTACCAATCTACGAGCTTGTAGACTATCGAGCTTGTCTTGTAGCGAGGACTTCGCCTCAAGATGAGCGTCGCACTGGCATCTCAAGTCATCGGGTTCATCTCGTTTTTCATCACGCTGATGACATTACTTGGTAAGTGTGATTGATGCTCGCTTCCCTCAATCCGGACCTCCATACCTCGTGCATATCCACCCAACCCAACCCCTTATCCCTCGGCCTTCCCACTAATTACTCACGTTTTGGGGGAAAAAACAGGCGTCTATCGCGATCTAATATCCACGCTACGCACCGCACCGAGTAGCATCCCCGTAGCACTGGGCAATCTGCGGCAAGAGATCGAAGCGGAGCGTCTCTTCCTGCAATACCGCCTGCAGCAAGAGGCGGACCCGTACTCAGTGTTTCCGAGATCGCGACGGAAACATCGACGGCGGAAGCGACGTGAGGTTGCGCAGCTGCTCAGCCTGACCATCAGTGATCTGTGGATGGAGTTCAAGAACCTCGAGCGTCCGTTCTTGATTCGTCATCCACGGCGCGCGGAGGAGGTGCAGCGCGGGGATTTTTGGGGGGAGAGTGATCTTGATGATCATGATGATGATGAGAGATCTCGTGCGAAAAGAGGTCGTGATCGTGACGTGGAGAAACCGCCGCTGAATGTTGACGAGAAGAAGATCAATAATCGTATGGGCATGGCGGAGGCGGGATTGTCGTCAGATCAGACAAGGTATTACAATACTGATTTGGTGCATCGGTTTATCTGGTGGCAGAGTAAGGGCTCCGTGGAGAATATGCTACAGCAGGTGCAGAGGATCCAGATACGGAGGATTGAGAGGGATGCGTTCGAGACGGATGAGCTTGTTAAGCGGTGTTTGAAGGTCTTGAGTACGAGAGGGGGGGGAAGGAGTGGAAGTCGCGGTGGTGGTGGTAGCAGCGGATCAGGGAGCGACGGGAGGGGTGGTAGTGATGGCAATGGCGTCCGCCGGCGTAGTGTGCAATCCAAGAATGGAAGTGTGCGCGTGCAGTCTCGACGTCGCAGTAATGCTAGAAGCCAGTTTCGAGATGTGTCTGAGAGAAGACATGTCGTCAGAGCAGCTCGGCGAGAAAATGGTACCGCTGTGGGGGATACTGAAGCAAGTAATACTGTCCGGCCGAGAGAGCGAACTCCAGGTCCACGATATGAATATGAGGTGGTGCAACCAGGCAGGATATCTATTGATACTGAGGATAGATGGGAACGACGGTATCGCGGTCGAGAACAATAGATGTATGAACGCATGCGCCCTCTCATTCCTCTTTCCAAGCTTTGAATTCCTCCTTGAGGTGATCCTTCAACATTGTGAACTTGTTGCCAAACATCTTCCCACATCGCCAGCATTTGAAATCCTTCCCAAGGTTTGCATTCTGAAAGCCCGTGAGTCTCCGCTGATCATCCTCGACTAGGGGATATGCATCCAGGGGAATGAAGAAGTCAGTATTGAAACTATTGTAATGTTTCCTATGCTTCAACCTATCCGAGTGCATGTCTTGACTGATGATGTGGATGTGTAGGTGATTCATAGATGGGTGTGCATGAATCCCAACACGGAGATCTTTGACGAAGTCCCTTCCAGGTGGTAAGGAATCTGGAGGGTTATCACTCTCCATGGCTGTGATTCTGGCCTTGTTGGACCGAGAGAATGGTCCGATCAAGCGAGACAGTTCCGAGGCCGCCAACTTCACACTCGCGGCGACTTCCTCACGTATCATTGCGAGGAAGACCGGGTCGTCAAAGGCTTCACGTGGATGTAGGTCTCTTTTTGAAGCATCCCTTGGGAGCAGAAGCAGATGGAGAGTGGCTTTCGGAAAAGCATCACGAATGAGTACAGTGTTTTCATTGTAGGTAACGACTTGGTTCGGGAAATCTGCTGGATTTAGAATATAGGTGAGAAGAGCATTGCGTGAATTCGAGAATGAGTTCGATTTTGTTGATTGTGATGATGGGTTTGTTGTGGATTTGGTCTGCTTGGGTTTCGGTAACATGAGTTCGCTAAATGCATCTTTTCGCTTTTTGGTCGCGCCGAGAGAATCTTGGGGATGATGGTCGGTTGATGACATGTTTGAGTCTGCCTGAGATGAAGACCTTGCTGATCAGGCTTGCTGAAGTTTTGATCAGTCTGTCAATAGGATCGACCTTGATTTTGAATACTTTTACAAGGAGAAACCAGCATCTTCTCACCCACCCGGTTTGCTGCCTGGGAAGGTACTGCCTCAGGCCTTTTTCCTTGGGACAAATGGCAGACTGGGCAAGGCTGTATATTTCATGGTCGTTCACAGGCAGCCAGTCAGCTCGTGCAGATGGATTCGACAATTCTGGCCCATTCAAGTTGATTGATAAGTCAGAGATTAAGCACGTGGGGGGAGGGCCGAGTTTGATCAACCAAGTGTTTCGTCAGGATGCAACCAATCTGTCGATCATGCAACTTGATGATTTGGGACAAAAATAAACAAAGGTGAAAATGGTCAAGTACATAGCATTAACACATACGGATATATTCATTCTTTTGGCTAGAATGGAGGCACTGGGAGCCAAATATGCATCCGCGTCGCCATGATTTTCTGTAAAAGCTGGGGATTTTGATCAGGGTAGCAAGCAAAAGAGACTTTGCAATAAGTAGGTACCAATGGACGGTCACCCCAAAAAACGCCAGACAGCTATTGTCTTTCTAGACCTGGCCATCATTCCAATCGCAATATCCCTAATTTGTTGTGTTTTGGCGCACACAGCCATAGAAGAAAGTTCGGCTCTTAATGACTTTTTAAGGCACCACGCCTTTCTCGGCTTTCCCAATAAATATGCAGCCCGAAGCCCTTCTTTCCATCCCACCAGGTTGCGCAGGTCACGCACACACAAACTCTCTCTTAAAACTCCATGCGGTTGAAAAAGAGCCCCAGCTCATATTGTGCCGGTTTCCCCAGGTGGTTTCCCACACGGTAGCATGCGAAATATGGCCTTTTTGAGTCCTTTGGGTTTCCACCTCTTTTCATCACATCACCACACATCGACTGCAACAGCCGGCGTCATCTGCTCGGTTGTCCATTTCAAACTTTTGGCCGGGGGCGTGGGAGCCCATTTGAGGACCACCTGAGTAACCCGATATTTCACGGTTGTATCTCCGGATTTCTCGAACGAGGTCGTAGAAGGCTTGATCGACATGTATTCTTGATTTGGCCGAGGTCTCGATAAATTTGCAACCAAAGTTTTTGGCTAATTGTTCACCCTCCTCTGTGGAAACCATTCTCTCGGATTCGAGATCACATTTATTGCCGACTAGAATGATGGGGAAGTAATCTTTATCTTTGACTCGCAGGATTTGTTGTTGGAATGTCATGATTTCTTCAAAGGACTGCCGGGAGGTGATGGAATAAACCAGTAGAAATCCTTCTCCCGTGCGCATGTATTGTTCCCGCATTGCTGAGTATTCTTCTTGACCGGCGGTATCCAGGACATCGAGGAGTGCAACTTCGTCATCGATCATGCATTGCTTTCGGTAGGAATCTGAGAGAGAGCGGCTGTGTCAGTGATGGTTTGAAGGGTGGAATGTTTCTGAAAGAGGCCCGCACCTTCAATTGTAGGATCGTATTCATCGACGAAATGACTCTGGATGAGTTGGATGGTCAGACATGACTTTCCCACGCCTCCTCCTCCTACTACGACCAGCTTGTATTCGCGCAGAAACTGCAGAGGTGGTGTTAGTCCGGCCATCGCTGTCGACGAAGGAGTTTTGGGAATTGGGAATTAAAGAGGGTCAAGCAACCTTTGAAGCCATGACGGCCAAGTCGGAAGAGCAACAGAAACAAGTGAAGGTGTGAATCTCGCTAAAAACGAAGATTCCAAACACGAGTCCGTGGGTGGCGTGGAACCTTGGTCTGAGAGGTTTGGTCGAGATTAGGATGCTGAGATGCGGCGATACAGGAGTTCAGAGAGCTTGGCAGGAGGGCGAGTAGGGCGAGTAGGGCGAGTAGGACCGTGTTCCGCTCGAAGCGAGGATAATAATCGATGCTAGTAGCACGGAGTACGGAGTGATGTGATGGACGGTCCACGGATAGAATGGCTAGCGAGGAAAAAAGGATACCTAGGTAGGGAGATGGCAGGGTTTGGGGGAGAAACAAAGGTTGAGTTGGGGATTTGTGAGGGCGATCTAAGGTGAAACCGCTGTCTTGGGATGGACTGTGAAGCAAGTATAAGACTAGTCGATGGACCGAGGAATATCTACTCGTAGACACTTGAGACTGAGGAAGCTCTCGATCTGTGATGTGCTGGGGTGTGGTGGCTGGGATATGCGCCCTCGAGGCAAGGATGGTGGTAACAAGTGATGAGAGAATCGGGTGTCGCAAGGAGAATGAATAGAAGAACAGAAAGAGAGAGTCTGGAGGAGGTAGTTCGTAGTTCCCACGGTTCGCAACGGTTACTCTAGTCTCGAGTTTCTAGCAAATGCAGTAGCGGTTGCAGTCAAAGTCGCAGTCGCAGTACCAGTGCCAGTCCCGAGCAGAGCAGTGAGTCCGAACTCCTTGGGAAAAGAATCGATCAAAAGTGACCAGTTCAACTCCTCCGAGTTAGACAGGGTTATGGGGAAACTTGAAGAAGGGTGGGTTCATGCGACAGGGGGGGTCGACTGGATCCATTGGAGCCTTGGTTTGGGATAAGGAGGCCACTAATTGGAAGCAGACTCAAGAGTTCGTCTGTCTTGGGACTTGACGAGTCTGTGCAGCAAACAGAGAGAGACCAGAAAGGAAACTGACACATGGTTTCTTTTTGGCCCCTTGCAGACCATCCGACTCCTATTGAGAACAAGAGACTCGGAGGCTGCCGCTTGTTGACTTCCAGTACCTACTGGCAGGCCTAGACCCAGGTCCAGGTAAGTCCAGGTGTCCCTAGGTGGTGATGCTCTTGCCCGCGACCCCGAGTACTTTAGGTGGGGAGCACCCCAGTTGCCTCGAGCCTCGCGGTGCATAAATGACCTCGTCACGCCCGAAGCCTCATGGTCTAGGCGGCTTCTTCTTCGACCTAGTCGTCCTTCGCACTATTCGGGAGGTCTTCGTGCAGTTCCCCCATCCAGTCTTCCATCAGACCAAGAAACCCAATGAAAAGCCATTGGATGCAAGCCGCAAAACTCTCAATCACCCCCGGCCCGCTCTAAAGATACACACGACGCCTCCAAAGGTTGCCGGCCGTCAAGGACGCCCCTGACACCAGTTCTCCAACGAGAAGGTGCTTATAAGCTAAAGCTCCGGGTGGACGGTAACCGCTGGACACGCGCAACTTTGGGTGAATGGTGTGAGAGTTGATGCTTGCTCGGCACCAATTCTACTCTCGAGTCCTCTTTGATTCGTTCCGTCAATGCTCCATCACACTCCTGGCTTGAGCGGCCTCACCTTTTAGCATCGCGCTTGTCAATGAGTAGTCATGACCCATGGGCGGTTGGGGAGGCTTCGCTTCTTTCTTTGAATCCTTTGTCTGGTTGGTGGCTTGTTCCATCATGAATCAATGATAACCTAACCACCAGTGATGCAACATCTTGAGTCCTTGACTGAGGGACGTATGGAGTTAAGGCTACAGGAATTGCCCCAGGACAGAATACAGATGAAGTATGCACAGTACCTCATCTGATCCATGTCCCTGGAATGCAGAATCAACGTCTCTGCAAAGACAATGTCACATTGACCACATATGCCTGATAGTACTAAAGACGAGTGCATCGACCATCTCTCGAGGCGACTCTGCTGAGCATTGCTGTTCCCAATGTCCTTTTTCTTTTCACACCTAGGGTGTGGAATCGAACTTGGACAATTATTCGGAAAACATATCCATGAACATCTCCTTTTCTTCAACGCCGATCACTACCAAAACATGAGTTATCTACAAAAGAAGAGCCGCTCTGGTGGATTTCCCACTTACGAAGCAGATGAGCTGACCCTAACTTGATTCCCGAATTGGCTGGTTGCCGGGAAGGATCAGCCAAATGCCCACCTAGGTAGCCAAGGTGACATTCTGGAAGATTGCCCAATAAATAAAATGATCCATCCCATGCTCATGTTTTTATTGACCGCACGGTCCACTAGAGGATCCTGGACGCGGTTTAAGTGATGACTTTTCGAGATCTCGGACCTGCTGCAAAAAGCAAATCGAACAAACCACGATACTTTCCGAGCACCAAATCAATAACACACCCTGCCGTGCACGTGGGTTTGGGTTCTCATTTGACTCGGGACTATTTCTGAGGCCAGACCCGAGATAGTGAAATAGGGGAACGGGAAGTTGGATAAGCGTCAAGTCAAGCCAAGGAAATGCAAGCAGTTTCCATGGATCTGGGATTTGGATTCTGGTCTCAAGGTTCCCGCCGCGCAGTCCTCTATATCCGAACATGCTTGGAAGAAAGCCATCATGCAGGTGACATCAACTTGCACACGCCAGTCGTCCTCTACACAGGATTGGTGAGGAGACGAGCACGAGGCTGCATGCCCTGCCTCGGTTGGCGGAGTGGAACACACAGGTGAGCAAGACTCGGATGACTTCTCATCTAGTTTTTAAGTATATTGCTTCTGCTCGGCTCAGGCATCTTTATCCTTCTTGACATCCGTCTCATCATCAGTATCATCCTCACCCTCAACCGAGACCCTCAGACCTTTGACGCCTTTGGCCACCTCATCTTCTAGTGAATCCATATACTCTCGATCCTTCCCAACCAAGGTCACCACATTCCGATTCTTGCCCCAACGCGGATAACTTCCAACCTTGATCCCCCTGGGCTCGACCTTAGCGGCCAACTCGGTCAAATAACCCGCGACCTCACTCTCGGCCAACGGCGTGCTGAACAGAACACGATACGACCCTTTCCCTTCGGGATCTGCCAACCGTGGCAATAGTCTGGGCTTCAAGCCCTGCAGCAGCGTCTCGAAGATCCTCGGCACGCCTGGCAAGATATGGATGTTCCGGTTGACCACCGCGATGGGGACCCAAAGATCCTCCTTGACAAAAATCACCTGCTCCTCATCCGGGATCGCATCGTCCGTGGGTAACTGCGCCATTCGATATTTGGCCGTCAGGGCCGGAGACGGCGTGTCCCATGAGAAGTTGGGCTGTGATTTATGCGGCCGTGAGTATTTCTTCATCTTCTGGACCGTGCCATCGTGCAGTTTGAGCGGGAGGTTGAACGCTTTCGCTATCGATTGGTAGGTAATATCGTCGTGTCTGCGCTCCATGTCAGCACTTCTGCCCTTGTTTTCTTTGCATTATTGACACGGCCGGAGTCATAGAAAACATACGTCGGACCAATCCCACCACTCGTGACTACAAAATCGTAATTCTTGGACATGCGCCGTGCCGCCTCTATTATCTCGCCCTCGTCGTCTGCGATTACTTCTACTCTCTTCAACTGCATGCCTAACGAAAAGCAGAATTTTGCCAAGTATGCCGAATTCGTATCGACGGTCTACCAGGTACAGATATGTTAGAAAACCTGGCGTATGTAGCATATTCTTCGAGTTTTATATTTCTTCTGGGAGAGAATTTCCCACAGCTCTTGATTTCCTCGTGTGGATCTATAGTCAGGAATTAAGAAACTGACCTTTCCACCCAACACCTCATCGCCAATAATTATGCATCCTGCCGTGTGGATTTGGCTCTGCTGGCTGCCAGTGCCGTTTGACGCAGCAGCCGTAGAGGGAGATGATGATGTCATTATCGAGGAGGAAGAAGAGAGGGACGCGGTTGCGGCTGCGGCAGATCGATGCGCGTAGTTCGGTAGAGGTCGAGAGAAGTGTCGAGCTAGTTGAGAGAGACGGGAGAACATTGATCTCGAGTAGGATTGAGGAAGGGTTGTGGAGGGGTACGAGGGATTACGTTGGGTGATTAATTATCTAGTTAATTGAAGCTGCGGTGCCGGAGGTGAGGGATGGATGGGTGGACGAGATCGATGATGCGGTCGGTACTTGGGTTTGGAGGAATACCCGTCCGCGGATAGGTACCTTCTGTAGGTGCGCGGGGCTTAAGCCAAGTGGTAAGTGGTCCTCCCTAGGCTTCTGTCCGGGTGGCTTGCTCACCAACTAGGATACCTAACATCCTGGGAGAGATGGGGAAGGCAGCCTGAGAGCAGTGACCTTCCACCCGTAGCTGCACCTCAGTTTGAGACTATGATGATGTCGCATAGATCTGCAGCGTCCTCTTCCATCTTCCACATCCCAGTGATTAGCCGATGCCCCACCATCACTACCATCAGCCTCCTCAGGCTCATCAATGCCAGGCTGACTCTCTATACATATTATCAAAATACTGACTAGTCCTATTCCACTGTCCTCTTACAATCACCTCGTTTCATATCTTCGCTTCTGGTTCATAGTCATCTTGATCATACCACCATATCGACATATCTAGACAACCCCGCTAACCGGAAGACATTTCTTCAGCATCTGGACTTTTGAAACCAAAGGCACATTTATCGTCGGTCAGGCTGGGATACCTCAGGCCTTTGCTTAAAATTCCTCAAAGGATTTCAACACACCACTTTTGATTACTCCCACCGACTCGAAAGCCCGGCACATCGATACATCCAGCAGTCGTCCTCAAAAACCCGCCCCTTGGAATAAAAATGGTACGTCTCGCGGATACCTGTCTCCCCTGATACTACCCTTTTCAAAGCCCTATCGTCCATGTGTCCGTGAGCCCCTGTAAAACAAAACCTCAGACCACAAGATCAGCAATCTGACACAGAATATCTCTATAGTCAGAATCCAGGCTCTACACTTTCTCGCAAGAGACCAAAGAGCAACTCCGCAAGTTCCGCCTGGGCACTTCTCGGGCAAAAACCCCTCTAGCGAAAATATGTAAGTTTTGTCTATTCCCTCAAAGCAGGCCTATCCTCGATAGGGACATATGTGCGTGCAGAGTGTTCGACAGACTTTGGAACTCCAATGTTACCACTAGGATATTCCATGTTCTGATGGGTTGAAGTTGAGGCGGGCGATTGACCTGTCTCTGCTCTTCCCCACATTCCGCCCTCCCCCGGGTTTCGTCTCGGAAGAGATATCTCTACATACGAAACGGATCGAAAACCTGAATATGCAAGATGTTTCTGATAAAAACAACGCATGTACGCCAATGCAAGGCGACCCGAGAGGACAAGGCTCGATCTCTGTCGTCGTTGGTCTCAAGCTCATGAATAGTTGACGTCGAAAAACAAGGCTAACAAGTCCAACCTATCTCTCCCTCGCAGATCAAATCGACGTCAAAACCCAAGAAATCAAACCCTCGTCCGACGAAACATACTCGGACCTCCAAGAACTGGCCGATGACCTGCCAGACTCATCACCCCGCTTCGTGCTCCTGAGCTATCCGTTGACATTGGTAAGTTCTCACATCATATACCCCTCTCTACCTCTCGCCAGTGGTCCCCATCATTCTGACCAATGCCTAGCCTTCCGGCCGTCTCTCGGTCCCATATGTCCTGATCTACTATCTCCCCGTCAACAGCAATCCTAACCTGCGCATGAGCTACGCTGGTGCGGTCGAGCTGTTCCGTGGTACCGCCGAGGTTAATCGTGTCTTGGAGGTTAGTGAGGCTGAGGATGTCGTGGGTATAGAGAGTCAGTTGAAAGGTGAGGATTAGAGCTGTGCATGTTATGTTAGATAGTTCAGCCATTCATTGGGAGGATTGAAAGGCTGAGGGTGGCGAGTTGAAGGTTTGGCCGTGCATTCTGTGGTATCTATGTCTGGACCACGATGAGAGGTCTGGGAGACCGATGATCTATTTCTTTCGGTGAGCAATACTATTACGAACTTTCAACATTGATCATGCTTGTCACGCACGTAACCTTTGGGCTTTTACGTAGTGCATTCTTTTCATCGAGGACGAGTGAGGAAATCTGAACACAGATGTATTGCTCAACTAGATCATGGCCTCGTGCACAATTAGGAAGGAAGTGGTTCCATCAAGCTTCAAGCCTTTCCAGCGAGAGCGAGCGACTTCAAGCAACTTCAAGCATCTCCCCAAGATCCCCTTCGCAGAGCGCAACCCCTAGTAGTCATCACCACCACCAGCCGACTCTCACCCTCAGCTCACCAGCCCCCATCAATCCAAAAACACCAACTCGCCATCATTATTACTGACGCGCTCATCGAGCCTCACCTGCGCGGTATTCCAATTTCCCCCACCAAGCCCCAACTCAGCCTGTAGGACCTTCCCATCCTCCAACAGACGCACATTGCGCGCACTGGCGCCGAAATTCCCTCCCTTGGACCAGGCGAACTGGCCGTGCTGGTTGGCCAGGCACGCGTTCAGCGACAGCGAGCTCAGCTTGTGCTGGCCGTGCACGTCGGCGCAGCTGGCGATCAGGTCGTAGTCGCGGTCCAGCGTGATGCTGTGCGCGGACGAGGAGAAGTTGCCTCGTAAGCCCTGTCCGCCGCCGTCATCACGCGTCTGTGATTGCTAATGGTGATGGTGATGCTTGTTCTTGTATTTCTTCTTGCCGCCGTCCGAGTCGCTGGAGGACGAAGAACTCGAGCTCGACGACGAGCCGCGCCGGGATCCCCCGCCGTGTTTCTTCGACGGCTTGGCGTATCCGGAAGCTGACCCTGACCCGTGCGTCTTGTCCTTCTTGCTCTTCTTGTCCTTGCTGTGTTTCTTGAGCGCGTCTTCCGCCACCGATCCCGTGATCGCCCCGCCTACCGCCCCCAGGAACCCGTGGTTGACTTGGTGTCCCGCGAACGCGCCCATGGCGCCGCCGGCGAGCGCCCCCATCAGGCCCCGGTCTTGTGAGTTCGGGTCGTGTCCCATGCCTGGGGCGCCTGGGTAGCCGCCTTGGATGTTGGGGTCGTGGTATTGGTTGCCGCTGCCGCCGCCGTACTGGCCGCCGCCACCTTGATGTTGAGCGCCTGGGTTGGGCGAGTGTGCGCGCTGGGATTGGTTCGGGTCGTTGTAGCCGCCGCCATAGCCGCCTTGGGACTGGTTGTACTGGTTGTTGTTGTACCCTCCTTGGCTCTGGGATTGGTCCTGCCAGTTTTGTTGTTGCTGGTGGTATTGCTGGTTGTTATTGTTGTCGTATGGTCTGTTCTGATCATAGCCTTGGTTGTGGCCGCCCTGGTTGTATCCATAGGCCGGAGGTTCGTTGTTGTATCCGTGGCTCGGTGGGCCTGATTGTTGCCATTGCTGCTGTTGGTTGTTGTTGTTGTTGTAGCCACCGCCGTAGCCTTGGTTGTTGTCTCCGGTGCTGCTGTATCCGTATGGATTCTGACCCTGGTTCTGGTGCTGTTGCTGGCCTCCTTGGCCCCCGTTGTTCCAGTAGTCTTGGGCCGACATCTTGATGTGTAGGGTGTTGTTCAGGAATGGAATTGGAAATGACAATGCGGGGCTCAAGAACTTCAAGGGGGAGGAATAAACGACAAATAAGCACCAATTTAAGGGTGCCCCGCCTTAGTGCTTGGTTACCAAGTAGGTACTTCAATGAAAAGGTCTTCGTGTGTGATGAAAGGCTGATCAAAAAAGAGAGGAAGAATCACAAGGTTCGTTGGTGAAATATCTCAATCTTTAAATGACTTGTGTAGTTGAGAGCCCGTCGGAAACGTGATCAATGATCATGGAGAGGTCAGACGCTTGAGGTTGATCAGACTTCAGGCATCCCTCTTTCGACTCTCAGCTCGCCTAAGGTTTAGCGTCAAGTTTGAATGAGAACGAGTGGTCAAACGTTTGAAATGGATTGTGGCTGAGGCGAGGCAGACAAAACAAAACAGCCACCAGGAATGTGCACAGCCACTTGTTGAGGGGAGGCATATCAGCCAACAGCTCATCCCCACCAACTGCAGAGTGACATAGAGTGAGAATGATACCCTAATGACTATTCTGTTGGAACTATCTAGTCCTCATAGGGTGCATTGTGCGAGTAGTGAGGCCCTGGCAAAGCTGGCATGTGCTTGTTTGACATGCTCTAGTGGTCTAGGTGACAGGCATGACTTGCTTCGTGTCAGGGCTTGAGAGATATCATGAATACGCAAGAGAGGGTGCAAGGGTCTATCGTCAAAACAACATGAGAATGAATACGATTTGTTTCAACTCTCCGGACTAAATAGTATCGCATAAAATCCGCGATTTGAATAGACCTTTGTACCCTAACCAATTGTTTCCAATCAATGCAATCACTCTGTTTGCGCCAGGCATCTTGTCACAACCCATTTTGAAATATTCGCTCAAACAATCCACTGTGCAATTAAAAAGCAAGATCAATATCACAGTTGTGCACGAACTTGATCGACACCACCACCGAGCCCACTGTCACTTGGTGTCCGTGACCCTTGAGTGGTGAAGGTCTTGAAGTATCCTTCAAGTGCCTCGACGGTGCCTTTGCCCTCGACCAACCGAACGGAAATGCCGACGTGGCCATCTGGTCGTACCACAACAACAGCACCCTCATTACCCGTCAGACCAACCTTAGCATGTGCTGAAGCCTTTGCATCAAGAACCTTGATATCCCGTCGATCATCGGCATAGACACGAGCGCTGTAGTCGTGGAACAGCTCGGGAAGCTCAGAGATCTCGATCTCCGGTCTCTTCGCAGCAAGGGTCAGTGCAACGGAGAAGAACCGAGAATGTGGGTTGTCACTGTCGTGGTGGATATCTCTTGTCCGGTTGGTATAGCGGAAGCGTGAGTAGAATGAACCGGGTGCCAAGAGACCAGCAGAAAGGTCGGAAAGCGCCTTGTGCTGGCCCTTCTTCGGCGATGCGCCGAGACCACCATAGATGAATAAACGGAATGCGCCATTGAATGGGATTTCGTTTTCTAGATGCACAACATTGGCATCAACAACACGTGTGACGTCTGCTGGTGGTAAGATGCGACCAGCCCGGAGTTTTGGCGAATCTGTTATCAGCAATGGATTCTGGAAGGCGTGCTCGCTGGTGTGGTTGAAGACGTTGCCGTTGTAGGCAACACCGAAGCCCGATGTGAATTCGCAGTTAGCCTTGAACATCTCGATGAAAGGATTCTTCTCGGCTTCATCTGTTTTTTGTTCTACCGCAGCACCGGAAACTTCAGCTGCTGTTGGTTGCCGTTGTGAGAAGAGGGCGGCATATTTGTTGTCGAAGTTGAGTAGTGTTTCGGCGGTAAACCGGCGCTCTACTTCGTACGTCTCAAGTGTATCCCGATTGGAGAAGCCTGATTCGACAAGGTGCATCTTCCATGCGAAATTGATGGCATCGTGGAAGGCAGTGTTCATTCCCTGACCTGCCTTTGGAGAATGTGTGTGGCATACATCACCACCCATAAAGACACGATGGTCCAATGTGTACTTGTCCGCAAGTCCTTGGCCGATGGGGTAGACCGAATACCACTCGACTCGATCCCAGGTGAGATAGTAAGGTGCGAGAATCTTCTTGGCAGCTGCTTGCACTTCAGCTACAGTTGCGGTTTTTCTGGGATTGAAATCGGGATCTGTGGAGCTCGCGATCTGGATGTAAAGTCTGACCATGTTGTTCTCTCGGGGAATAACCATGATGCTACCATGGTCGGAGTGAATGGTACATTTCATCTTGATGTCAGGGAAGTTGGTGCGGACCACACCATCCATGACACCCCAAACATAGGAGATGGGATCCAGGTGTCGAATCTGAACACCCAATTGCTCTCGCACAAAGGATCGTGCGCCCTCTCCGCTATAAAGATATTTCGCGCGGACAATCTCTGAAACATTGCTATCAATGTTCTTGAGTTCGACTTCGACCGGATAGTCTGGATTTGCATGGTTGGTGGCAAAACCGGTGATCGTCCAAGGTCGTTGCACTATCGTTCCGTTCTTCTCGATATCCTCAATCAGAACTCTTTCGATCAATCCTTGATGGAGAAGTGCTGTGAACGGGTAACGGCCATCGAGAAACTCGGGGCAACTTGCCCAGGTGCCAGTTCGTCGGATCTTGCCTTCAGGAGCAGGATCCCAGAAGGCTACTTCGTGCACTCTGGCGGGATGATGAGCGAAAATCTTGGATTTCAGTCCCAAGTTCTTTAGAATTTCGATTGACCTGGGTTGAATACCATCTGCTCTTCCGGTAGCAGTTGGTACCGGTCGGTTATCGATATGCTTGACCTTATAACCCCATCTTGACAGGCAAACTGAGAGCAGTAGCCCTACAGGGCCAGCACCGATGATGACAATATCGTACAGAGGAATTTCGGAAGACATCTTTGAGATGGACCGATAACAGATATGAAATACGGGGAGACGACAAGGGTTACAAACGCGATGTTGTGATACAACGCGAGATCAGGATCCAGATGGAGACACCAAACTTGAAAGGTTGAGAAAAAGAAAGAATTCCGGTTTGACAATGGCCTAAACCCCAGATTTTGGAAGGGGATCCGGAGATTTATAGTGAGGGAACCCAAGAAAGGATCTTACCTTCGGATTAGATCATGGCAGTTCAGATGCAACAGATATGGCACCAACGGGACAGGGCGTGTGAAGCAACCGTCTCCGAACCACTGACCGAAAAGCACTGCCGCGCAAAGTGCCCAGTGACCAGGACTGGGGCGACTTGGGATGGGAAGGGTGTTTTCCCGACCTAGCTGTACTAGTGAAAGACTGAAAGCTCTCGGTCACACGGATTGGATTGGTAGAAGACCACAAATATGGGGAAGCTATTCACTGATGGTGTTCGGCTTACCCCCGTCATCAACCTATTGGATAATTGATGAAGCAAAGACATCGAGATGGCAGACACGGTCGGTCCCCCGCATACCGGCTGACGATGTCGGCAATGTTGATTTCGGCACGTGATCTGTGCCTCAGCCATGGTCACGTGCCGATGACCCACTTCCGGGCTCAAACTTGAGGAAGCTCGACGTCGCTCTTGCTTCTTTTTCCCAGGCATCCCTTCGAAGCAAGGGTGGCATATCGACGGTTGGAATATCATCATGGACGAAAACTGCGATTGCAGTGATCCAGTATGGCTTTCATTATAGATGTCGATGTACCTAGTTGCTGCTCCATCATCTACCCCATCTCAAGCAGTTCTGAGATGCGATGAACTCTGCAAGCCTCCAGCATGGTTTGGGATACAAAGCAATCTTTGTGGAAAAGTCTTCATATGAATTGTGGAAGCAGGAACCCATGGAGAATAGTCCAATCCGATGTAGCGCCATTCTTTGACCTATATCAACGTCTGCTGCCCTTGGTGCACCTGAGTCTTGCCGTGGCTCCCATGCGGCTGGAGAGCTTCATCGACAATGAGCTTCTCGGACCGGACAAACATTCCGACGAGCGCTTGGCATCAATTGTTTCGTCGGCAGCGACCATGGCTCTACAAGTGAGCACACAAACACTCTTCTCAATTGCCTGTCAAGTTTTACACAAACAAATTCATGTCCCATGAATTCTTGTTAGTCCTTGTCGGAGGAATCAGATCTCCCATGAACCCATGATACCCCCATCGACTGTCGTGCTTTGTTTGTATTCCTTGAATCAACATCGAACTGTGTGCTCTGCCCTTCTTGAAAATCGATTGAAAGAGTGGAAGAGGCTTCTCACCAAGACTTCAAAGCCGCGAGAATGGCTTTGTCCAAGCCCGTCCTCCCCTCCCTGACATGGCCCGACCCCCTTGCTCTTGCTCAACATCACCTCTTCGATATCAACAACCCACGTCACCGTCGTGCACTGGGCGCTTTCGATGAAGAAGCCTGTCGGTTCTTCCTTAGCGAGGTCGGCCGTGTTGTTGTACCACGCTTACCCTTCTCTTTTGGGATGGAAGAAGTCTATGCACGCATCTTGGACACATACGGACGAAAAGGAACAAGCGATGCAATCAGTGTTCTGGAAGAATTGCTTGAAGACGAGACCTCTGCCGAAGGATTTGGTGATGATGGTGACGTCTATCGTCCATGGAGACATGGCTGGAGACACCGCAATGTAAGTTCCAAATTGCATACCTGAACCTCTCGCCAAGTCACTCAATCAGAACTAATCTCGGCGCTAGATTGACGCTTTGAACCCATTCATCCCAAGAGTGGGCAACTACGTTCTCCCACCAGCAGCAGCACGCGAAGTCCGCCGAGCAAAGGGAGATAATTTCCTTGAAGTCCTTATAGTCGGCGGCCTCCTTGACAATACCAACTACGCCACGACTGACAGCCCTCCCACCACTCCTCGCCGTACAGATGATGACCGCATTCAACCCACTGGTCCTACCAACGTCTCTGTCTCCGACCTACCATTGACGCCACAGAGCCCTCTTTTCGAAACCCCACCTTTCGCCGTCCCACGTGAGCGCAGCAACAACTCTCTTGCCGCCGAGAACCGTGAAGCCAGAGTCATCGAAGGCACCATGTTCTCTCGTAAGGGCGCCGCCAAGAGATTGTCTTCCTTGCCATTCGTCCCGCCACCCATGGCCGACAAGCGTCGTGTCTCCAGTGGCAGCAAGTGGTCGAACGAGCTTCGCGGCATGATCTGCAGCGCCAGCCTCCGTGTGCGAGTCGCCAGCAAGGAGTTCTAAGCTAAGCTGTCATCCTGCCAGTCACTGAACATGTTATGGTACAATGACGGACAAAGTGAGCTGCATCAGTGTTAGAGCAAATTGAGGAGTGTGTGACTGCAACAGGAATCCAGCAAGGATATTGAGCAAGGAGTACGGAGCCAAATGTGCAAATGTGCCAGTCAGACCAAACGGAGAGACCGACGCTGATGTCGAGATGAAATTAACACTAATGTCACGAGTAATGGATAGAAATCGGGAACATGAATGGGAACAGCAAGTCAGTCACGCAGACAGTGAGTGCGAAAGTCACAGCATACGGCAAGAAAGCCATGGCACATGTCCAGATGAGACAACGAATGTAATGTAATGAGTCCAAGAAATCAACGAAACCAATGAAACCAATGTCATTAATATTGAACTAATTCATTTTTCATGAGCTCTTTATTGCTTCAGTTCTAGCTGTACACAAATTCTCCCCCGATCCATCTATGCAAACACGCACACCTGTTTGAAGACGTGGACAGACACTCCTGGACTAGCAACCAGGAAGCTACGATTCATGAAAAGTTCCCTTGGACCATTCGATCTAGACTAGCGCCATCTTCAAACTATCACCCAGAGGACACGTTAGCAAAAAGAATCGTTCTCACAGTCTGGGGATTAAAAGAAATAGGATTAGAAACTCACATCAACAAACCCACAAAGCGAGACCAATCCAGTATAGCAACGAACGGCCTCGGCCAGGAGAGGACGACTCTTCTCGTCGACTTTGCCGTTGACGCCAGCGTATTTCTTGAACATGCCGACCATGTGTGGTCGATACTCGGTCAGGAACGCGCGGGTGAGATACTGGATCTGCTCGTTTTGGGCACCGCGCGATGTGAATGTCGAGAGGAGCAGGCGGAGGGTGGACGAGGTCAGCGCGTAGTATGTCCTGAGTGCGGAGTGGGCAGCGGCGGCGAAGGTCAGGGATGATGACGAATCGGTCGCGATGGTGTTCGTGGTGGTGCTCGTGTTGCTTGGGATGGAGATGCCGAGATCCGGATCCGCTGTGAAGAGGCCTGATTCGCGGATCACGGAGACCACGCCGGCGTCGAGCAGTGACCCGGCACCTTCGCGATTGCGGGATATCTGGAGGAGGAGGAGCATGCGTGCTTCGAAGACGGAGAGGAGCTGGGGCCGGGCTAGTGGTGAGATTAGTGCGTGGTTGATTTTAGGGAGAAGGTCATGGTGAGACTTACTGGCCAGTTCTGCGCTTTGGAATTCGGCCGCAATGTATTTCAAGGGGTCGATCAGGATCTCCAGCGCATTGGCCTTCACGAGCGAGTTGAGTACGAAGGGGGACTTCTCGGTTCGAGCTAGTGACGCGAGTAGCCCGAGCAAGTTGAACGCATTGATTCGACAGGCGTCGACACCATCATCTGCATCGTCACATATGGTTTGGATGAGGCGGACGCTCGCAGATCGGATGCAATCCATGGCGTTCCTGCGGGACCTTGAGATGATATCAGTGCCTGCGTCGCTACTGGACATAAGGCGACTCAGATACTGAATACATATGCTGTATAAGGTCGTTCTCAATCCTGCATTTGAGATGGATATCGGTGTTGGAATGCCTTCGATTGATGCCCGGAATAATTGGAACAATCTCTCGGTGATCATATCCTCAGTTTGACTGTTACTTTGTAATGTCCCAGACAGTGAGAAAAGTAAAGCATCGGCTGCTCGAGCAAGCTCCGAGACATCAGGGGATTCGTCTGCTATGTATGCATCAAGCTTTGGCAGCATAATTTGCAGCATGCGGAGAATGAACTGAGAGGTCGCTGCCGAGTCCATGGGGCAACTTTCTATGACTGCAATGACCATCTCGACATACTCATGGAGAGTTTCTGCTCGCATCTTTCGAGCAAAGGTAGCACGATTTTCGGCTTCCAAAGTGGAGAGAATGTTTGCGGCCTCTGCTGAAATATCTTCCTCAATCTGCTGCCGTCTTTCTGCAGATTCGTAGATGCTTTGCATGTGATTCGATTTGGTGGCATTTAGCCATTCCCGAACCAATTTGAGATTGTAAAGTCCGGTTGGCCCCTCGTCTGTGTCCGTCATAAAATCACTGAATTCTGCTTGACTGTAAAATTCGACAACCGGTTTACACGTCGTCGACAGGTCCAGGTCCAGAAAATCAAATAAAGCATAGATGTCTGCATGCATGATGAGGGACCCATCTGTGTCATTGGTTTTGCCTTCGAGAGTCGATAGTGCTAGGCGTAGGGTATTGCTCAGGTGGCCAGCAGCCGCAGATCGCAGTTCTGTGGTCGAATAGTGATAGAGTGAAGCGCGATAAGCGAAGAAATCAGCAAGGCCTTCGGCAGATGCGGTATACCAAAATGTTGGGTGCAGTATGGAAATACCATCCCATGTGGTATATTGGGAAATGATCGATTGCTGAATATATTGCACCTGCAGGAACTGGATCCGGCGTAACTGACCAAGAACGATTTCACTGGACAAACGAGAAGTCCACAAATGTCTCAAAACGTGTAGCGCCACAGTCCGTATATGAAGAAGCCATGATATGAAATCGCCAGCATCACCACCTGGATAGCCCTGAACCAACTCGGTAACGGTGTTGAACACTGATGTACCCTCATCAAGCGAATCAGAGAGTGCCAGCCGTTCTCCGATACGGTCGAAGCCGAGAAGGAGATGGGCAATGTTTGGGAGATCAGGTTGCGTTTCAAGGCACGCATTGAAGAATGTGAGGACGCCGTCTTTAGTCAAGTAGCCTATAGATTGAAATCCTTCTTCAAGTTCGCGCATGTCCACTGCTAGTCTCGAAGATAAATTTACCGACACTGGCTGCAACTCAAAGCCAGCATTGGGACCAAGAGCATCCAGAAGTCTTGTCGATCGGCCTCGTACAATTTCTGTGGCGAGGAAATGGTTATTGAGTTTGGCAGAACTGGAAAGCTTTTGAAGAAGTGCCAGAGATCGAAGTGACAATTCTGAGTTGTTTGTTGCAGCAAATTGGCATAGCTTGAGAACGACTTTTGGGTGTGCCACGATAGCATCCTCAATACATGCAACGCTCGATCGGATTGTGCGTTCTTGCGCAAGCTGTGATTGAATAAGTGGTTTGACGATGTCAAAATATGTTGGTTGCAAATCAAGCACTCTATTGACGATATCAATAGCACGCTGAAGACCTAATTGCAAGGGAGAATCTGGAGAAGTCGACTCCACGATTTCGGGATCCACTAACATGAACTCCATGATCAACTTGTTCATGTCGGTACTCAAGACCCACTGCATAAGCCTGGCGAACGGGCTGTGTTGAGCATAGACAGCAGTGGGAGGTGTTTCGGACGACGTCTGCTTGTTGGCGCCAGAACGGTCCAGCATAGCCACATAATCCTCGTTGAAGCCCTCTATGCCAACGGCTATGAATTCTAGGCAGTGGAAGGTTCCAATAAGACGCTGTGTTTCGTCCACGAGTTCGGGTATCCGCTTGACGAAGACTTGACCACATACAAAATCAACGTAAGGTCCTATACCAATAGCTCGATATGATGATCCCAGATCACTTGGAAATGGCAGTAAATCTGCGCTGGATCCTGTAGGAGGATTGGGTGTGATTAGATCTCGTAGAAATACCACCAAACCATCATATTGATCAAATGAATGTCCAATCGAACTGAGCGTGCTTAGTAACCTCGAAGTTGTGGCTTTCAAAGGCTGAGTTGGTTGTGTTGCTGGAGCTCTGAGAGCCTCATGGCCAACTGATGCCCATATGTCCAATGTTTGCCACATCTCGGTTGACGTCTGCAAGGTCTTGCTCGTGAGTAAAGCATCTAATGTAGCGAATATGCTGGCTTTTAGATAACTCGGTACAGGCCCAGAGCTCAAGATAAGCAGAGATTGTGGGAAGCTTGGTCTTGATTCCAGGATGAAGCTGCGGGTCGCACTTGGCTGCTTACACAGATGGGCTAGAAGGCGGAGATAACATGAAAGCATGACTGGACTTTCCAACTCATTCATGTCTGTTGGTATAATCTTCCTGGCATTAGGCAATTGAGATGTTGCGACTCGTTCATGCACCTTGTTAGCGTAAAGTTCTAACACCTCAAACATCTGATTGTAGTTCATCGAAGGATTTCTCCGACCACGAGCGGGGGTAGGCAGTGATTCATCTAACAGGAACTTGTGCGTCGCATCGGCACATTCCTGATCCTCTGAGATCGAGCACAGAAGTTCACAAAACGCGCTGACCCTTGGTACTGTCTGCCTTGATGATGCCCATTGGAGAAACCCGTAGAGATTATTGTCAGGGTCCTCCCACCACTGTAGGGAAGCTTCGGGTCGCTGCTCAAAAGCATAAGAAATGAGAACTAGAAATGATTCAAGATGGAGCTTGCTAACATTTCCATCGCGGTGATTGAGTGGCAAGCCTTCCTGTATGGCGATCAACTGATTCAATCGTTGGTCGTCCTCCTCCGTTTTCAGTCGACGAATCGAGTCTGGCATATTAGTGATGAAAGCCTCAACAAAGTTTTCGAGGGATTCCATCAACAGTGTCTGGAAGTAGGCAGAAGTCTGGTCGCCGTCCAAAGGAGGGGCCGCGGTCTCACTAAGAAGCAAAGCGACCAATTCCTGTCTCGCAGGATGTCTCCATACATCGGCATTGGTGCTAGTACAAATGAGTAGCAGGAACCCCAAAGCATCATCTTGTAGAGCATGTTTCACGACATCAATTCTCTTCTGTCCGTCCTGGTCGTCCCCCGTATCCCGAAAGCGGCCACTGTATTCAACAGTCCACAATAGCACAAGGACCGCATTGAAAGGGCGATTTGCGACTGATATGGAGTCTTTGGGCATCGTCCCCAGAACATTATTCAGGGAGTCTGCCTGATCAGCTTGGATTTGGCCGCTTTCTGCCGCTCCATATAGTCGGAAAGCTGAGGATAGAGCAGGAAGGTAGTGAATGAGGTTAAAATCTAGGCGGGACCAGGTTTTGACCACGTTGTGTAGCTTTCGCAAATCTTCTGCGTTGGTGTAATTTCCTCGAAAGAGAAATGCAAGAATGGATGCCAGTGCTTCATGCTGCTTGAAGAGACTGTCTCTTTGGAATTCGAACGTCAGATAGAATTCCGATCCACGAGGTTCGCCCAGAATAGCCTTGCTTTGAAGGGCATCTGCGATCCTGGCTTGGAATTTCTCAATGTCTGCCAAAGTATCGATGCATTTTCTCGTGAACAAGGACCCGTTGCCTTGGACACCCGACTGGATATCGAGCACCTGGGCTATGATGTCCACTAATGCATCTTTGTAATTATCGTCCAGCTCTTCCAGGAGGGATTGTTCGAATGTGATGCGCAAGGACTGCAGAAGAAGATCTCGTCGATTGTGGAATGCGCTCACGGAAAGGGAGACGAAGGACTGGCTATTGGAAATGGAATCGCCGTGATTCTGAATGAGGAGTCGCCCGGCTTCAATCTCGTCCAGGTCTAAAGTGGTACCGACGGCTCGACTGATGTGCTTGAATTCATCATTGATGCCAAATTCCTGGTCGTCGATTTCGATTTTCCCTGGAATACAATCAGTAGGGATCTCGTGACAGGGTATAGTTCACAAACCGCTGTTATATTTCTCGCGATCAGCGGCTGAAGGAGTCGGTTTGTCCAGCAATTTCTTGAAATCGGACACAGTGCCCTGCAGTTCCTGGACTAGTCGGTCGATGTTGGCCAACCGCCCCTCAGTAAAGGCGACCAAGTCAGCATGAAGCCCTTGGAGACGTTCCAGACTGTCCATCTTGGTCTCAGGTACAGTACTGTTTGATGGAAAGGCAGTGTTGACGCGTGCTCTTTCGTGGGTTGATTTAAACAGCGCGTCTCCAATTCTGCCATTCGAAAAATCCCCAAATGAAAGACCATCAATGGCACAAGCAGCAAATGGTAATAGAGAACCACCACTGCAATAGAGGCAGCTTCCCCTTCCACTAATATGGCTAGCTTCTGCCAAGAGGAGCCATATCTTAAAACGGCGCGTTTTTTGTCGGCCTTACTCGAACTTCACACTTGGGAAACCACGGCATTAACTTTCAACCTACGCGTCGATGTTCTTGACCAAGTTAATCCAAACATCATCTCCAGGGCCATAAAGTATGTGGTCTCAAAGTGTTTGCAAATTCTCATCGATCGGTCCGCAAGATGGCGGAGGTCACTCTCATCTCAGCTATTGGTGGGTTATTTACATTTTCTACACGTCTATTCTACAGCCTTGCCCCTAACCGTGCGCCATAGCCAAGCTCGAAGCAGACACCCAACAGTCAAGAGCCGAAGGTCTTACAGGTAACTATCAATCTAGTCCTTTCTTCTGTTTCGACACTAATCATAGTAGAGCTCAAACGAATTCTGGACCCCGGTAGTTACTATTCCAAAGCGTAAGCAAGCGCGGGGAAGTCTGAAGTTCCCGTGCAATCCACTCACACTATTTCAGAGACTCTATCCCAGACGATGCGTTCCACAAAACATTTGAGCTGCTCTACAAGATTATTTCCAAGCAGAAACCTGTCTACGTCCGGGCTACTACCAAGCCGACAACTAGGAACAATGCTGCCTCTCGGCTCCAGGTCACTGCCGCTGCTCTCCGTCTTGCAGTGGAGGTTGGAGCTCCTAGAATCAGGTTCAAAACAGCACTCTCAGTGCTGGACCATATTGTTGAAACTCTAGCAAACTCGGATGGCTCTTATTGTGAGCCTCTTCTGAATGATTATCTCAAGAGTTTCAAAGCTCTCCTAGAGTATGCTCCCCATTGTGAGCATATGCGGCCAAAACAATGGCACAAGTGTGTCGATTTTATCCTCACGCTGTTGTGTGTTGGAATAGATGATATGGGACAAGCTAGCGATGTAATCACGAGCCGAGACAACCGTAACACCTCCCGGAATGGTTACAGCTTGTCGATGCGACTCAGTCAGCGGAGTGCGAGGACTAAATCCAAGGACGGCGTTTCCGCGCATTCAGATGAGCTTATTGCCACTCTCAAAAGCTTGACTGCCGTGACAAATGCTCCGATCATGTCCCGTGCCGATGTCATCGTCAAGACAATGGAAGAGTACCTTCTAGCTGGCTCAAGAGGCCAAGAAGCAGCCTTCGAGATACTAAACAATCTCATCTTCAATGCTCTCACCACACATGTTGACTTCACCAGAAATCTCATGGCTTCTTTCATCCCCATGATACGGCGCTTTTGGTCGCACAGCTCAGTCCTTCTTCGGGAACAGATGCTTATTACACTCTTTTCGTGTCGATATCTCTTCGTTTCCAGGAGTAGTACTTGGCCTGCTGTCCACTCAAACATCCTCGAACCATTGCTGGAAACTCTGCTCTCGGAGTACAGCTCAAGAAGCGAAAGAGAAATTCTACTCTTCGATGACCTGCACTTATTGATTGCCGGAGAATCCGCGCCACTACACTCAAAACACTTTCTCCCTGCCCGAAATTCGCCACGGGCTCTCAGTGCTTGGGCCTCTCTTTCTGTCATTGCCTGTCTTATCCTGGGAAGAAAGAAGATATTCCGACATGACAATGACTCTGAGCCCGAAGCTGTTGATGGCCCGCGGAAACGCCAAAAGGTCAGAGATTCAGCAGAGGATATATGGAGACTTGCAACGGAAGGTGTGGGGCAAAACAGGCTTGTTGCACTTCAGATATTGGTCTTCTTGTGCGACCAGCCCACTCGAGATGATTTCGACTCTCCAAAAGATCTGGCTCAATTGCTTCCAGGACTTTCTCACGATGACACCAACATACAATCATGGACATATTTGCTATTCTCCAGGTAAGGAACTAAAATCCGCACAATCACGTACGCTGACTAATTCATATCTCCAGGCTGGCAGTTGAATATTTGCCCAGTTTCAAATGTTCCCCTGAAAACTGGCTTCTGGTCTGGTACTCTGCTGGCCAAGCAATCTCAGTGGCTGGTACAGCAAGAGCAGCAAGTCATACTCTTGCAGTCCTACTTGAATCTGGCCATCTTCGAACCCAGTTGAATGGTGCCTTGATTATCAATACTATCTTCGGAGGAAGCAACAATGGGCCTTCCACTCTGACTGACACCTCCTTGGTGCTTATGACAAATGCACTGCAGTCAGAATTCTTTGATATCGGTGGGACTTTCGAGCACTTGTGCCTAAAGATTCTCAACTGGCTTTCCACGCGATGGACACTTCGTGAGTTTACCCGAGCCAACTGTTCATTAGATGTACACCGCTGACCTTTAACAAGCGGCGGTGCTCGATCGATCTCACAATGCATCGATTTCGCTCTACGTTCGGCCAGAACTCCTGTATTCTCTTTTGACCTCCGCCTGCGGTTTTTTGGACGTAATCCAGCCAGTCGATGATTGGTCTCCAGCCCATGTAATCTGGCGGGCTGCAATGGTCACCTGCCCCGATGAGGGATTTCTCCAATACCTGCTGGAGATACGTCCACATGAGACGGTTAACCCTGACGTCGCAGTAAGTCATAAATTACGCCAATTTGACTCATCTTTACTGGCTCGAATTCAGAACGCGACGTTGACATGTCTAAGTGGCCGTTTAAAGGAGTTGCAGTCGGCCTTTATCACTTTACAGTTAGAACGAAAGTCTAATATTAGTACCGATATTATTGGAATTCTCACAATTGCTGCGAGTGCATGTGCGGGTCTCTCTGTTCGTTTGGCTCCAGCATCAGGTACGAAGCCTCTGACCCTGTGGAACACTCTCTGGTCATCTGTCATCGATTTTGTCTCCAGTGAAACTAGTGACGGGCGTGTTCTGATAAATCGGATATGTTCGTCCGTCTTACGCCTGCACGCACAACTCTGTGAGAGCAAAACCCTCTGGGCAAATGCAGAATACCATACCCTTGTGGAATCGGCCTTACAGCTCGCTCGCAACAGTATGGATTCGACTGCCAGCAAGGATGGCACGGAGTCGGACCTCATGGATGATGACGCGTGGGCATCGCAGTCGACCCAAAGAGGCCTTGTTAACACAAACGCTAGTCAACTGCGGCAAGCCATACCACTCAATTTTGATGAACTCAGCCAGTTAGCTTCTAACCGCATCAAACTCGCGATGGCTCTCCAAACCGTCAAAACCGAGGGAAGTCTCGTACCAAGAGCCGTCTCGCTAGTCGTGGATGAAATCATAGCACTCGAGCCAGGGTCACTACTGGCTGCTCGCGGTGCCGTCTCTGAGCTACTGGCACTCGATCACGGCATGACGCGAGCTGATGGTGCGCGGCTCCTGCAGCTGTTGGGTCAGACTTATCTGCAAGAAGAAACTTATGAACGATGTGAGACTGCCTTATGCTTTTGTTTGAAAGTCGTGCAAGGCCTTGGTTACCTCTGGGTTTCGGAGGACGACGATGACTCTCTCGGCGAGCTCGCATATGACGTTTACAATTATTCGCTCAATGTTGTACTGGGAAAGTTTCCTGCGTCCCCCAGAGTGCTTTCCCAATTCTCAGAACTTCTTCATTTCCTCCTTCAGCATAATCCCAACTACGGAGCAGAGGATCTGCCCTCTCCGAGAACAAGTTTGCTGAAAATTCTTCAAACTGCTCCCCCTACGATCAAATATGGTCTGCCAGAAAAGCTCTTTCAATTGTTTGAGAAGTTCATCCTTACACAACATGAAGCTATTTTCGACGACATTGTGGAGAATCTGCCATCCGATCCCGACGATAAAGAGGGCATTGCTGCTCGTCTCTCCCTCTTGGGTCAATTGGGAGCACGATGGCACACTGTTTTGAGACAGGCAACCTATCACTTGTTTGAAACAGCAGCGAACGTCCCTTCTGCTACTGTGTTGTCGCAATCCTGCATATCATTTACCTCCAAGAAATTGCAATTGGAGTCTTCTACTGAGCTCTTCAGGCTCTTCGCTCCTCAGATATCGTACACCTGGCTGTCGAAGGATGGCTTCTCTCGAATGCCTTTCCTGGCATTTGGATATGCAACACTGAAAGAAATGGTGCTTGACAACCTGCAGGAATTTGTGGGACAGACGGCGCTTCGTGGTGCCAAGTATGCGGACGAACTGGCAGAAATTGCTGGAGACAAGTGGACATCGCTTCTTGCCACTGCCTTCCCCACTGCATTGGCCTATACTTTATCCTCCGAAACGAGCCTGCCGAAACAAGAGCGACTGTATGATGGTTCTGAAAAGCTGATGCGAAAACAATTAGGTTCTGATACATATCTTGAACTCCTCCAGAAACGAATGCCCGACATCGTTGCTCAGCTGATAATGTCTCTTCAAAATGATCGCGCAATAGAAAAGGCATTCGAAAAGAGTCAGCATACATTGGCCTTGAGTGCATGGGAGGAAATGTCCACCCAATCAACTACGAACTTGGAGCTTCCGCTTTCTCAGCAACCGTCCTTTCGAGCTAGATGCCTGGGTGAGGAGCTCAATTACATCTGTTCTCGGCTCAACGTTGCGCAATCTGACATCTGGTCACCTGCTTTAACTGTTCATGTCTACAGATCACTCCTGAGCAAGACTAGACCAGCGCTTGGTCCACTGCATGCCTGCACTATCATCCGCAAGGTTCGAATTGCTATCAGCCTTGCAGGTCCCATCGCACTATGCGGTTACCCTTTGGAAATGCTCCTCCATAATCTTCGACCGTATCTTACAGTATTCGAGTGTGCCGAGGATACGATGGGGATCTTTCGATATCTTCTTCAGCATGGGAAGTCCCATCTCAGTACACGAATATCTTTTCTGGCTGGTTTAGGCGTTTCTATTTTTGCTTCACTCACAGGTTTCATCACATCATCCCAGGAAAGTACAACACAGGAGAGTCACTTTCGGGCGACAATATCAAAAGCTCAAGAATTTCGCCTCTTTCTGAGTCGCTTTCTTGAGGGAGCGACTTTTGTGAATGTCCCACAGACTACTCTGGTCACTTTCAAAAGAATACTTGAACATGCGAAAAACATCGAAAACCCGGGGAGCAATGCAAGAAGTACAAGCGAGGGCTGTCTTCTTCTTGCCCTTCTCGACGATCGGAATTCAGAAGAACCTTTACTGACCGAGTTGCATTTTGATATATCCCTCGAGATATTGTGCAAGAATTTCAAGACAGCCAGCGATCCTGCAGATGATATCCTTTTAGATGATCTGGCTGCTCAGCGGTCTTCTACCGTGCTCAACGATTTTATCAAAACTGTCAAGACGAATGAGGATTTTCTAACCTGGGCTGCGAGCGCTATAGGACGTGGATACCTTATGCATGGTATGGCAAATGACTGCCTTGAGTCGCCCAAGAAGGACTTTCGGTGGACAAACATGATCAATTCGAAGTCAGAGAAGGACAAAACTCGCCAAGATATGCTAAAGGAAGACATGGTGTCATCCTATACAAGTATCGTCGATGTGCTCATCGACTTGCTCTGGCGGTCCGATCTTGTGGCAGCAGCATTCTCCGAAAAAACCTTGCAGTCCATCTCCAGCAATATTGCTGAAGATCGTGAAAGTGAAATTCTCGCTAAACACTTCGACAAAAATATTTTCACAGACCTGAGGTTTGAAGGTTTCGAATGTCCACCGATAGGAAGATCCAACCAAGAGAATTCCTTTACATCCGCCCAGTATGCTACTGGCGGCAAATCTAGATCTTCGAATCATTGGGCAGCTGATCAGCTTCGGGACCTCTGCTCGGAGACAACGGATGACCCTATTCTGCGTCATATACTTCCCTTGATAGCTGAAGTGCCAAGTGTAGCGGACACCCTTTTCCCCTATGCAGTCCACATCATCCTTGCAGGTGGATCCAATATGCGCCAACATTCTCGGGATCGTCTGTCCCTGGCCTTTTCAACCATACTCCAGAATCCAGGCGCCGAGGTTGAAGAAGCCCGACCGTTGGTGCTGAGGACTATCATATACCTCAGAACAAGATTCTACGCTAATGAGACCACAATGGCCCAACGGAACACTTGGCTTGAAATCGATTTCTCTCAAGCTGTTGTAGCTGCTACTGAGTGTCACATGTTTCATGAGGCGCTTCTTTTCCTTGAACTGCACAACTCTCAGGCCCGTCTTCAAGGTGGACGATCATCTCGAAAGTCCCTAGGTTCATTATTGTCTAGCGTGTCTCATGAGGTTGAGACCCTCATCTACGAAAACGTCGACGATCTTGATTTCTTCTATGGCAAGCACGAAGATTCTGACTTACAATCTGTCCTTGCAAAACTGGCTCATGAAGGAGCCAGCCAAAAAGCATTGTCTTTCCAGAGCGCTCTGCTGGACTCTCATCTCAAGATTCAGGAACCTGCTAACGTTTCTGAGACTGTGAATGCGACTGCTATGGCGCTTAGGTCAGCAAATATGTATGGAATTTCCGAAGCTGTAGAGCGCTACTACCACAACAACGCTGAACAGCGATCGCAACTGACTGGGGCGTCTAAACCTTTTGCAGCATTGAATCAGTGGGATCTGATAGCTTCAGATGGGGCATCAGGACACTTCGATACTGCTGGAGCGTTGCTAAAAAGCATGAACCATGCCTCGAACACGACTGCTTTGGACTCCATGATTGATCAATCACTACTAGCATCGATTACCCAATTAATCTCAACCAATACTGGGAGGACCGAAAACAACATTTTACTTTCACGCCTTGCAATACTGGCAGAAGCCAAACAGGTTTTGACTGCTCACACTCAACAAGAACTTGACTCGATCTGGAAGCGTATTGTGGAAAGGGACAAACAAATCGAACTTGCCGAGTAAGTGCATCCGTGGCTCCCTCCCTCACAAAATCCTCCGTTCTAATATATACAGGTTCGAGAAGTTGTCACCGGTTCTCTCAGCGAGAGAGGCGACGTTTACTGCTTTGCGTCGAAACCCCAGTCTTCAGGCGGCATTCGGCTTGACCTTTCAGCAGTCACTCTTGCAGGAAATCCACGTTGTTCGTCAATCACTTCATTCGGTTTCTGACCATAGTATTCCGCAGTTCAGTCTGAACAGGGCCATGTACCTCTCAGAATTGAACATCTTGGGACTGGCAGTTGGTCTCAATGTGGAAGTCGCCATCCAATATGACCTTGCAACCACCTTATGGGCCCAAGAGGAGACTTCAGGTTCAATCGGAATCCTCCAAAGCCTCGTGAGCAGAAAGGATGCAAACCACCACATTCTTGGGGTTACAATGGCACAAATCTTGACTGATTTGGGTCACAAGGTAGCCGAAGCACGTCTCGAGCAGCCAGACGAAATCATCAAGAGCTATCTACAGCCCGCTTTTGATGAATTACGGGGCAAGAACTCCGGGGTAGAGGCCGGTCGAGTGTTCCACAATTTTGCCGCATTCTGCGACATGCAACTACAAGATACGGACAACTTGGACGATTTCACTCGGATCAGCAAGATCAGGGACCGTAAACTCAGAGAGTTGAACGACTTGAAGAAGATGATTGAAACAAGTGACGCAAAGCAACGTGAGCAACTTAAGGGACATCTCAATAAGGCCAAGGTCTGGTATAACCTGGACGACAAAGAATTCAAAAGAGTCTCAGAGAATCGTGAAAGTCTAATTCTCCAGTGCTTAGAGAACTACCTGCTTTCAATGAAAGCTTGTGATGATTATCGAAATGACACTCTTCGATTCCTTGCTTTGTGGCTCAATCAGGCTGAAAGCTCAACGGCAAACGCATCAGTAAGCAAGTATCTCAGTGCTGTTCCAACACTGAAGTTTGCTCCTTTGGTCAATCAACTGTCCTCGAGGCTTCTCGATGGAAAGGACAAATTTCAAATCCTTCTGATGGATCTCATGTTTCGAATATGTTCGGATCATCCATACCATAGCTTGTACCAGGTGTTCTCGACAAGCAAGACCAAGGCACCCAAAACTGACGAGGTCGCATCGTCTCGGAACAGCGCAGCCAACAAACTCGCCGAGGCTGTTGCAAAGAAAAGTCCTTCCGCTACAATCTGGATTGCAATTCATAATAGTAGCATAGCCCTGTTCAGAGTCGCTCAAGAAAGAATTCCCGAGAAAGAAGCCAAACAGGGGGCCAAGCTTCCGCTTCGAAAGCTTTCTTCTGCGGTCAGATTGGAGCAGATGATGACGGAAGCTCACACGAAAATACCCCCCCCAACGATGAATATCACATTGAGATCAGATAGAGATTACTCGGGCCTAGCGACGTTCAGTAAGTTCGACCAACAAATTGCCATTGCTGGAGGAGTCTCAGCACCGAAGATCGCAACTATGATTGCTTCAGACGGATCTGCCTACAAAATGCTTCTGAAGGGGGGCAATGATGACCTTCGCCAGGATGCAATAATGGAACAGGTATTCGGACAAGTATCGGAGTTACTCAAGGATCATCGGCCGACGAGACAACGGAATCTAGGAATTCGTACCTACAAAGTCATCCCCCTCACCACTAATGCCGGTATCATTGAGTTCGTGAAAGACACCATTCCACTTGGTGACTACTTGAGCCCTGCTCACGAGCGATACTTCCCTAAGGACTTCAAATTCACAAGAGCCAGGCGAGAGATTGCTGATGCACAGACAAAGCCAATGCCACAACGCCTGCAAGCCTACAAGACTGTAACGAACAACTTCCACCCTGTGATGCGCTTCTTCTTCATGGAGAACTTCCTCGACCCTGACGAGTGGTTCCACAAACGCCTCAACTACAGTCGCTCCACAGCAGCAGTCAGCATTCTCGGCCACGTGCTTGGGCTTGGCGATCGCCACGGGCACAACATCCTCCTCGACCACAACTCCGGAGAAGTAGTGCACATCGACTTAGGCGTCGCGTTCGAAGCGGGACGCGTCCTGCCCGTTCCCGAAGTCGTACCCTTCCGCCTAACACGCGACCTCGTCGATGGCATGGGCCTCACAGGTGTAGAAGGCGTCTTCCGACGCTGCTGCAACTTCACGCTAGAAGCACTGCGCCGCGACCAAGAAGCCATCATGACGATTCTCGACGTCCTGCGATACGACCCGCTATATTCTTGGTCCATCTCACCGCTGCGCCTCCAGCGGATCCAGGAACACAACGAACAGGTCGCCGACGCCATGGCGGCGAGTATGTCTACGACCGCGGGCGCCGGCATGGCTCTGGACGGCCACGGTGTAGGCGGCGTCGTCGGCGCCGCGAGACGCGATATCTCTGAGCCCAGTGAGGCCGATCGCGCCCTGACCGTCGTGGCAAAGAAGCTAGGCAAGAGCCTTAGTGTCGAAGCCACCGTCAATGAACTTATTCGCCAGGCGACTGATGAACGTAACCTCGCTGTGCTCTATTGTGGCTGGGCTGCCTTCGCATAGTCCACCGAGTCTGGTGGGTGACCTACCGATCCAGTTGTTAGATTCATATCGAGTGCGGGATCAAGAGATAGGAGAAACAACTGGCGCCTCAAGTGCCATAAACGCATGTGAAACGGGGTTCCATCTGTCACATTACATTCTCTTCCGGGTAAATATAACTTCTGCGCTTGCTTGAATGTATATGATTCGCACAACGTTGAGCGTCAAGCGTTGAGCGTTGATCGTTGATCCAACGATGTATGTGCCAATGCGTGTGTGTTGAGCATATTTTGGATCATTAAGTCGCACGTCGAGGAATCAGTCAGTAAATACGCCAGTACATAGATACATAGGTAGTCGATGACAGCCTTGGTGCATAGGCGGGAACAGTGAAATCCACGAACAGATATTCGCTTCCTCATGGAGAATACTTCTTGGGGTCTGTGGCCTCAACCCATATGTAGCAGCGCCTCTGTTGATACCACAGGAAATCATTAGGCTTGACTTCTTACAGGAGTAGAATACCAAAAGATATTTAACCCTGGTTGAATTCGAGAAATCACATCCATGACTTATATGACGATTTAAAGGTGATTTTATTTTATCTCAGCTCCATAGGTGCGAGGTAGTTGGGTACGTCAACCACTATCAAGCACATAAATACGATAGCGTCCCCGTGCCGATGATCATTCGCTCAGTGACCGAGTTTGCAAATCCAGCCTGATTAACTCAACCCAACCAAATACCAGCCAGATTCCAACCAGATCCCATACATTGGAATACGACATTGGCACAGATTAACCGATAGACAACTATAATACACAACTCCCCCGGCCATTGATTTTTTTGAAACCCATCATCCGCTTCATTGAATTAAAGAGCTTAGGTCGTCATCCAGTGGGAGAACAAGGATTTATACAAGAGGAAGTGTGGTGAATAACAAAAGTACACAAGAAGAGACTCGAGGGTAATCGAATAGGAGAGAAATATTAGGGGATATCGCAATGCTTGGGGTTGTTGACGTGTTGAAGAGTGAAAATATGGCTGACCATGGTAGAGGCATTGGAAGTGCGACTACACCTCCCAGCCGTCGGACGCCCATTTGTTGTTCCACTGCTGATTAGGCGTCATCCATGGCTTGCTGTGCCCATGCTGAGCGCTAGTACTGTTGGCAAATGCGCGCTTGTACCCCAAGTCCCAGCGGTCCTCGACTTCCATCAACATCGCTCGTTGCGGCTGTGCATGTGGGGGAATGGGCACCTTGGGTTTCGGGCGGCGACCACGTCGCGAGGGAGTAGTGGTACTAGAGGGTTTCTCTCCAGATGAAGATTTCGCTTTGGTGGAAGATTTGGTGGTGGTCGAGGATTTGAGGGAGTCTTTCTCCGAATCTTTGATAATATCCTTCAGTTCTTTATCGGAATCTGCGATTTGGGCTCGGATATAAGTGACATCATCTGAAGCATTAAGAGCTGACATGACAGTCTGACGTGGAGTGTAGGGAAACTTTTCCAATTCAATTGGGCCTTGTTTCGGAACGGTCTCTGGGTCAAGGAATGCCTCCTCTCCTTTGGCCAGAAGCTGAGTAATGTCCAAGCTTTCACCATGTGGGATTTTATTGGGATGGCTTGGTGTAATACAGTCCATGTCGACTTCCTTTCGAAAGACATGATCGATATCAACTGCGGAAAAGAAAGCACATGACTGTGGAAGATCATCGATCCCCATCTGCTGACTGAACATAGCTCTCGTCCATAGGTTGCTGACTTGCAGGGCAAGTGCCGCTTTATATCGGTCTTCATTTTTGACGAGGTACCGGATCTCGTCGTGAACTGTGATGGCCAAACGAGCGTCGAGATTAAATCTTCTGATGAGGAAGTCCATGCTAATAATGAGCAAATGCAAATAATCAACTCCTGAAGACTGGATTGCCCAGTTGATCCGTGAAGTCATGAATGATCCTTGATTGATGAAACGTCTCATTAGAGCCTCCGTTATACCAGCTCCAAGGACTGGGGTTCGTGGCCGTTCTTGTTCCGCAAATTCTTCAAGCTTGTTGAACACGAAGGACTCTGTACCGCCTCTCCAAAAGGTGCCGCTACCTAGAGCCTTACGTCTGGTACGCGTGCCTTTGGTCTCTTTGTACAATGTTGAAGCAGTTTCCGATGTTTCCTTCTCCGTGAGACTAGGATTGAACTGTCTTAGTAGAGTAGCGGCGAATTTCAATCCAGCACCATAAATACGACCATAGTTAAACACCTTGGCATCATTTCGAGAGATTCCCAGGATCTTCGCAGTTTTCGAGTGCAAATCAGTGCCTGCTGCCTTTGTGCCCTCCAGGGTCATGAATCCAATGGCATTGCCACCGTGGAGCTGGAATTGTGCATCTCCGACCAGAGAAGCAATCCACAATTCTTCACTATCAACATCTGCTCCAACAAAGGAATAACCTTTGGGGGCTTTGACCATGGCTTTCAGCTCAGAGCCAACTCTGTTTGCCTTAGCATTTGAGGCGGTGAGCCAGGTATTTTCCACTGCACGTCGAGTTATAGTACCCATAGGTATGACCTGAGGTAGAATGAAACCTTGATCTGATTTCCCAAGCAAGCTGGGGTCTCGATCGTGTTCTCGCACAACCATCTGTGATTTGATACGATCTCGAGCGGAGATCCAGTAAGAGCATGATGCATTCATTTCCAAGGCTTCCCTTGCTAGTGAAAACTCCGATGATAAGATCCCAGCTTCAAAGTATTGCAGATAGCCTTTCGCCAGTGGCGTCGAACAACGAGCGGTAGGCCCATCCTTGTGCGGAACTTTGTAGTAGACGTTTTTGTAGTCCATGGCCAGCTTTGTGTCAGCTACCTCATCAGTGAAATCACATCTGACAGCATTGCTGTTCTCGTACTTCTCAGCCTCTTTATGTGATACACGGAAAGTCCAACCGTTCTTGGTGGACCACACTAGTGGATGACCGTCCCAGGTCAACTTCAGTAGAAGTGGGGCGATTCTTGTTCGTACTGTCAAATTTATTGGAGAATTACTCGAAACGAACAAATCTTTATACCAGTTTGGAGCTCCTGGTTTCTTCTGTCGAGCGACAGGTACCGGTTTCTCATCCTTCTTCTTCGCCTTTTTGTACTTGATCTCTTGCCCGGTCCAATCTAGTTGACTTAGCCATGGATCGTTCTCGTAAATCTCGGGTTGTGTTTTAACTTCGAGAGCCTTATCAGACAGCTGAACAAGCCTCTGCTCGACATCTTTCAGACGTTGTTGGTAAGTATTTTCCGCATTCTCCAGATATTCGTCCCATGTCTCATTGACCGGCAAGATAACGGAGGAAAGATGTCGGAGCGCGGCAAAGCTGACAGGATGTGGGCACGTTTCGAGAAAATTGGGGAAGACCCTCTGGAAAACTCGATGTGTGATGGAGACATCAGCAGCACAGTAGTCTAGCAGTTCTTCAATTCTCTCACAGATTCCATCTCGATCAAGTTCGCCAAAGAAGTCTCTCTGTGTCTTGTCGATAGTGACGCCGCAGTGAAATTTAGCAACGTCACGCAAGGAATTAAGTGAACTTCTTCCGACCCATAGTTCCTCTTCCTCTTCGCTGAGCATCTTGTTCTCTAGCATGGTTTGAAGCTCAAAGGAGGTGTTGTCGCCTGCCATCTTGTCCCGCAAGTCTCGGTTCTTCTTGTGTTTCATCCAAGTGGGTCGCTGCCCTGAGCACATCCCATTCACAGCCACATGAAGAGACATTGTATCAAGAAAGAAATTGTTTGACTGCTTGAGATCGTACTCTTCCTTCACCCTGGCTCTGTCGTAACCGATATTGTGGCCAACGACGATTCGAGGCTTGGTTGGATCTCCCAAAGGTATAAGCTGCCGAGGATTCTCTGTTTCTCTTAACAACCAAGGAGAAATCCATGCGTACCAAGCATTGGGACTGGCCGCTGTCGCCATAACGGCGAATGGAGTTTCCTTCCACATTGTTTCCACATCGAAAGAAAGCATCGTCTCGTCTGGTGCGTCCACTTGTTCGGTTGTCATGTCCGGATTATACTTTGTCCAACCGCTTCTTATGACCCATTTGCGTGGTCTCGTGGGTGTATTCGAACAAACGAACGTCTTCGCTTGAGAGAGGTATGGCTCCGAGGCATGCATGCCTAGTCTCGTGAAGTGTTCGTCCATGGACGAGCCATGTATGGAAGGGATGTCGAATCCAATAGGCGAGGAACCATCTTGGTTTTTGCCCAGTAATTCATGCCTGCGCAGATGGTCTTTCGCCAATTCCACCAGATCCGGTCGTGGTAACGTGGCACCCGCAGGGAAAACTTGCGGATGAACATAGTCGCTCAATTGTTGTACACCAATATCATTATATCTCGCACTCGCGTCCCGCACAAGCGTTAATTTTCGAGTTTCAAAGGTACCAGGAATAGAGGATTGATTATTTGTAGTGGCATAATGTCGTCGTAGAATGGCTGCCGCACGTGCTGCGTACAGTGGGCGTATTCTGAACTTTTGAGAAGTTCTGATATAGCCACGTGCGCATTGCGACGGAGCTGGAGACCACAGCATTTGGGTGATGTGATATTATGGTCAACAAGACATGATGTACAGGAAGGTGTGGATTGGAAGTTAAACCAGAGTGGTAACTCAATTCAGGAGGCGCGAAGTCATGATGCAGTCGCGAAAAGTGGCAGGCAAACTCAAAAGATAAGCCTTATCATCACGTGGGAGGTGTTGCCGTTGTCGTACAGCCTTGTCCAGCTCGCACAGCCTTGTTGCCCCACTGATCCGATTCACGAAAGGCATTCCAGGCAAAGCACTGGCTTGATTCCCAGTTCTAGGCGATTAGCGTATCTGGCGTCAGATGGTCTCAATATAGGGTCAAAAAGAGAACATGATAAGGTTAACAGGTCAATTCATCAGTAGTCATGTTTAATGCCATCTCGAGGCCAGCTACCTATTACGCCAATTACATATGAAAGCTCTTAGTTATACACATTCCTCCTTGAAATCGAAACTTTCCTTAAGGTTGCATGCATGGTGCCTGGTTCCATCCCATATAACCATACCAACGCCGCCGCCAAAGAACTGTGAAAATTGAAAAGGAGAAGTCTGCTAAATATCCCCACAACCAGAATATCCCGATTCATCTCTTAGTGTCCTCTCCACAGGGCAGAGAGGTATGCAAGAGAGCTTGCGTAGTGAGGGCTGGCAAAGGATAAAAGACATGCATCAGTTACCAGACCAAGAACGAACAGGCGTGCCAGTGTTGAAGGGATGAACGAAGCCAGCATGTGTCCAGATAGCATGAGGGCGGTGAATTTCCATAGAGAGGACATCGGGGGTGCAGGAGGCACAACCACAATATTATTCTCGCTGAATATGGAGAAACTTGGAGATGGCATACCCGGAGAAGGAAATCCATTAGAGTGCATCCCTGGAGAGGGCATACCAGGAGAGGAGAGACCCGGAGAAGGCTGGCCAGGAGAGTGCATGTTAGGTGAGAGCATTCCAGGGGAATTGGGTGCTGATTTCTGTTTCATGAGCGGTGGGGGCTTCTCTCTCATAGGTGAGGCACGGTCAATGACAAATGTAGGTCGAATCTCGTTGACTAGTGGACTCCGTTGGATTGTCTGTGAAGTCCAGTTCTCCGACATACTGGCAGAAAACGACCGATTTCGCAGAGCTAGAGTCTCCTTTCGGAGTACCGAGGTCATGGTTGTCTTCACCCCGGACAACTCGCTCAGAAATGACATATTCGAGCCATCGATTTCGCTCTTCAGGGTTAGCATTTGTTGCTGCAGATCCCGGATCTCGTCCATCGCGTGGCTGAACCGTTTTTGCCAGACAAGTTCGGGGTTTGCAGCATATGCTGGTGGAGGTGTAGGCTGACCAATCTGGGGGAGTAGGCGCTTGGAGATCGCAGAGCGTGGTGCTGCGCTCCGCGGCCCTGCACTCTTGACTTGGCCTGGGGCGATCATAGGATAGACCAAGTTGGCGAAGGTGGCATTTGTAACTATGGGGCTGCCCCAACTCGCAGTGCTGCTGCTGACAGGGGTGAACTCGTCATCCTCGAAGCGCCAGGGAATGTTGCTGAAAGTCGTCTTCAGAGACTTGATAAGCATCTCATCAGGACACATACCAGTTGCCACAGACAATTTGGGCTGTCGTGGGGTTGCTGGAGGGGTTGTCTCCTTGATCCGTATGCGCTCCAATGCTGTTTTTATCAACGGAAGATGATGCGAGACTGCCCAGCGGCCGATGGACTCAATCCACACAAGGAATTTTGTGAAATGCTCGTCGTCACCAAGATCGAACTTGCAGAGTGGTGCCATGCAATACGTGTCACTCTCAATCCAGTGGAAATTCAATATGGCAAATGTGTTGTCGATAGTGCAAGAGAAGGAAAGAGGCATCTCTGGGACCATCTGTCCTTTCCATGCTTGACCATAGAGTAGTTGCAATGCTCTGACACACCAAGCCCCTGCGATTGCACATTGGTTGTTGGCAGTTTCTAATCGTGTTTCGCCCAAAGTTCGCTCGAATGTGAGAAACGGGCAATACAAAGGCGCACCCGGAGATATATAGCCAGTATCGAAATGAACAATTGTTCCAGTGGTCATCAACCAAGAAGGCATGGTACTGGTTTCTTCGTATGAAAGTGCGCTGGCAGAGAAGCCACAGCCGAGCCCAGGACGTGGAACTGATAATTCATAAAGAGGACTCTTGTGGTTGCTTGTTCGTACAGGCAATGCGTCTCGACTGAAAGAGGGTACCATACATCGCGCCAGACTGACCTCAGACTCAATTGAAGGTAGAATATTTGGTGGAAATAGTGGAGTTGGACCGAAGCCTCGGCCGATCTCAACCTGTTCACGAAATGACTGTTTTTGTTCGTCGAAGCGTTCCGGATTCATTGTCTCTCTTTCTATCATGGTGAGCAAAGCCTCAGGAAGGAGGCCTTGCATTGGTGCTACATCGTGAATGGCAATTCGATGTGGCTTGAGAACATCCTCTCGGAAGACCTTCCAGTGGAGGTGACTTCCATCGTAGGATGTTGGTGGTAAATCTGGAGCAACAGGAATTGAGGTTTGCTCAACAACTGAAGCCATATGGAAGACGGCGAGGATTTTGTGGGTTGATGCTGATGCTGATGCTGGTGTTGACAATGACACTTGAAGAACAACAATATAATGGATGTAACAAGAACAATAAACTTGATAATAGACAATTACTACCCTTCAAGCGTCTCCAAGTCGAATGTGGGACTCGGGTAGCAAAGTTGTCAGCAAATCTTAGTGTCCATATAGACAAAGGTAACAGTAAGGAGAAATGAGAGCCACACAAGTACCTGAGAATGCTGAGGAGAGTCTGAGAAGATGGAGAAGAGAGAAAGTTTAATCTAAGGGCGACTAAGAGAACAAATAGATGTTGCTTGCAGAGCAGTCCTGGTGGCAGGAGTGTGCTCAGAAAGCTGGTAAGTCCTGGAAGCGCTGGCCATGGTCATCAAACCCAGGACAGACTGTATCCTGGCAGAAGGGTCATGAGGGAAGTATTCTCCCAATAGTGAGACGGTGACAAACTCCTAACAAGGCGGCGGCGAAGCGCTGATCCGAGCTCTCGGGAGCAAGTTGGCATCCAAATGGCTCTCAGAACCGCGAGTGCAGTGAGATAACCAGTGGGCTTCTCTTGTTCCCCCGAGGCGGTCAACTGGAGACGGGCAATGGGTGGAGTGGGAGAGCGCGGCTGAGTTCTAAGTGGTTGTCAGGACCATCACTCCCATGCGGCACACACTTATCCCCGTAGCCGTAGCCGTATTGTCCTTTCGCGCCAACTACTGTGCCTGGTATTGGCAGGAAAGGAACCTAGGAAGGATGATGCAGGAAAAAAAAGGACAGTGAGGATGAAGTTGCCTGATGAATGATGCAGGGGCCAACATACATTCTGAAACACAGGCCTCACTCCGGCTAGCTGGATTGGGAATAGACCGCTTTGTGACAACATCAGCCAAGCGCTTATTTCGACTCTGCTACTGAATAGCTGAGAACCGCATCCGCACACCACAACTCACGCGAACTTGAAGCCTGATATTTTACTTCCGGCTAGCCTGTTATGATGGGCTATCCTGTCGGAAGTCCAAGCCTGCACTCCACAGTCTTGAGACATCAAGCGAACTACAGGATTGACAGCTTCTTTCCTCTGTCCATCCCCGCAGACTTCCACGTATGGCCGTACAGGAATCCCGGCATACGCACGGACACGGTGTCTGTCAAGGGCTCATTGACCAACTAGCTCAGTGAGGCTTCTTAAATCATGACCCACACAGCTCCCCGTCAGTTGAGTTTTAAGCGCCAACACCATGCGAAGCAATTTCACGTTGGACACGAAGCATGTATCTAGTGGCCAATTGGCATTATGTACCTAACTCTCATTATCTATATTTGAAACCGCTGGGCATGCAGAACTGCTAGATTAGGTCGACACTCTCGATTCATGTCTTCCACGACTCATGCTTATTAAGACTCATGTGTGGTTCGAGTCAGCCGCTGTATCGAATCCATTTTGCTAGCCCATCCATGAAGACTTCCTTGACAATTGCACTTTTCCTTTTGGATGACGCCATACGGAAGTCAGCAAGCTCCATGGGGTCATAACAGTGGGATGCGGAGCCAGTCGACGCCTTGGCCATCCGAACACGGCGGTCGAATTTTTCGATCAAATCTGTTATCGACGAAAGCCGGCAGTTTTCAGCCCAAACAAGAATGCTTCGAACCCGTGAAGCAAGTGCTTCCATATCATCTTCGTCATCAAGTTTATAAGTTCTGATGGCACTGACAGCATGAGGCAGACATCCCTCCGAGTTATGCGTGCTGAGACACGCGGTCTTGCCATTGATGGCTAGCGAGAACGACTGTACCGCTTGACTGAGATTCCGTACGTATTTCATGTCGATATATTGGTCACGATGCTCCTCTGCTGCTCCAGCAAAGATCATTAACCCATTATTGCAGGTTGCCGCAGAACCCGCACACGCATTCCGTGCTGCAAGCATTGCTTCATCTTGGGTTTCCACAACAAAGAATGGCCAGTAGACGCTAGGTATGGGCTGCGAAACTTTGTGCAAATCGCATGGCTCATTTCGATTATTTGCAATGATGCCTTGCTGTAATTCGAGTTGATGTGAGTTAAACGCCGATTCGGAATAGCCTAGAGTAAATGCCGGCTTGGGCGTCGGCAGCTGCGTTTTCCATCCAGGTTCGATTTCGAAATCTGGTACCTCGTCCGGCACGCTTTCGCGATGGAACTGTGCCGTGCGTTTGCAATTGATGGTCTTGTGTTGTTTAACGATAGATTTGATGAGGGGATGGAGCATCTCAGTGACCTGTTTACTGCTGACATTTGACTTCTGTCTCTTCATTTGAAATGCAAATTTTCGAGCCTCGGGATTCGTACGACGGATGTCTTTGCATGGCATACTCAAGGCAAATGCAAGACGACTCCATCGTTCATCATCCATAGGTTCGTCCTCGACAACAATGTGATTTGGCTCCAGTGTTGTGAACCGGTACTCTTTTGAGCCTAGTGAGGCTTCGGCCGTTGGGCAGTTATCATCGGAAGAGACTGTCGATCGACTGGACCGACCAGATCCCGTCGAGGAACCAATGGAACTGGGCATGATGGTGTTTTCGAGGAACACCTGGGAAATATGGATAAATTTGCGTTTCGATTTGAGTGCTGTTATCTCAAAGAAGTATTCAATGCTTGAGCCAAATGAAGAGGCATTGTATCCATCGGAATGACCATGAAGCTCATTATGTAGAAGAACAAACTCACCTTCGCACGCAACCACGCATGTCATAGAAGCGCCCAGTATCCGAAGCTATGCCATAATTACTATACAAGAATCCTACTGCCAACAGAGCGCTTGGACGCTGGATGGAGGGGTGGAGCGGAGCTGACGCAAGGACAGAAACCAGGCAAAATCGACATAGTCGGCGCCTATGTACTTCTGAAACTGGGGCTTACCCAACGTGATTGGCTTGTCGGAGTTTGTGTGTCCAGAATAGCAGCCTACAGACTACGGAGTACTTGTCGACTTATAGATAGCCATGATGCAACCCATTGTCTGCAGGTCATTCATATGCGACCGGAGGTCCATCCATCGCCCTCCACAAGGAAGCTGATTGTGGAGAGCCGTGTGAACTGAGGGGTGCTACTGGCCAGCCTGAGGCGCCCACATTGCTTGATCTGGAGAGCGTATCCGGGACTTGGTCGGAAACGTTTTCCCATCACTCCGCTTAACGGCTCTTGTGGCTGCCAATGTCCTGACACATATGACCAATTCAACTTGCGGAACGGCTGAAATAGAAGGTCGAACAGCAATCTTAGTCTGCGTCAACAATTTCTATGGGGTACCACTAGTGCCATATGCTCGAACGTAGGAGGTCGAATTCCTACGGCGGATATTCTCTGCCATGGGCCGACACGCCCGTCTTCACTTTTCGACGTTCTCTCGACCATGGTACATAGGTATGCTCTGCAACAATATTGTAAACAATCAATCATACCACAAAGCAGGTAGTAATGGCATTTAACGCCAAAAATCTACAGTACAACAAACAAGAGCCGGCATTTCTCCGGCGCCTAAAGGGCGACTATGTCGGCCAAGACGGGCGGCAAACATACCAGGCGCCTCGGCCGAAGAGGGACAGACTGAAGGCTGGAGATGACGATGACGATCCAGTGATTGTCGACGAGCAAGGTGAGACCGTCGCCAAAGAGGAATTCGAAAGGAGAGTCAACGGGGACAAGCCGGGAGAAGCCTTAGCGACGACTGTTCTGGCTGAGGACGACACTCAAGGGGAGCTTGAGCACGGCAAAAATGGAACAGAGAATCTAGAGGCAAAGAATCACGAGAGGCAGAAAGTCTCTGAAGTTGGCGGGTCGGCTGCCTCCAAGAAGAGGAAAGTGGGAAAAGTCGTGGGTGGCGACGAGGACTTGCAAGAGAGTGTTACTGAGGTTTCGAAAAATGCGAGCAAATTGTCAAGGCCAGGTGATGAAGCAGTGGTGTCAAAGAACAAAGACATGAATGCTGCAAAGAAAAAGAAAGGCAAGAAGATCAAGCTTTCATTTGACGAACCGGATGGTTGAGAGGGCTCAGCATTGGTTCAGTGATGACCAACAATGTCCATGAGGCTTGAGGCATGGCCAGCGATCCATATGATGGTCTCCTTCACAGGTATGCCTCAATGAGTGACAACGATACAGCTTAGCGATGACTGGAGATCATTGTGATCAGCCCGCAACCTCGTCAAGTCCTGGACAGGGATATTACACATGGGTCCAGCCGGCGATATCGATGGTCAGGAGCCTTGATCAACACATACAAGACGCCATGACCGATTAAGGAGCATCACTTATGATGGAAGTTGCATTCAGACCCGTACACCTGTTTCAATCTATCAAGTCGGCGCGGCCATGGCAAAGTGGAGAATATCTACCACGCTTCAACCCATTTCTCGCATGATCCTCTCAATCTCCCTCTTCGCGAACCTCTCCCTCTCCGCTGGGCCCAACTCCAAACCTGCCTCGCGTATCGCTACGACTTGCTCCATCAAAGCCGGCAGCTGATCGATCTGAAAGTCCTCATCGTCTGGGTCTCTAATCGTTGGCCGAGGTCTTGTGTCGATGGTTTCACTGTCATCGTCCTCGTTGCTCAACATAGAGAATTTTAATTCCATCATTTCTCGCTGTAGCTCGTGATCTAGGCCGGAGAAATCACTAGAACCGAGGATGTTCGTAGAGCGCGAGTTGATGAATTCCATATCTTCATCGTCTCCCAAACCAAGCCCGATGTCTCCATCGTCATCATCCCCGTCAGCATCGGGGGATACTGACCAGTCGATTCCCTGAACGACTTCCAGTACCCGCTTGATCCCTGTCTGCTCACCATACTCGTTCCTCTCCCGCGTGGCGTTATCCTCACCTCCGTCGACCGATTGACCATCCCAAGCCACAAAGTCCCAGCCCAGTATGCCTTTATCAGACAGACAGACATCCTCAAGTTTCTCCATCAAAGTATCCAATTGAGCCAATTTCAAACTGGGAGAGCTTCCTTGTAGAACCAGAACGGAAGCAATATCTCGTCCATAACTATCATCCTCAACCGCCTCACGTAAAGCATGGACAGTCTCGATCAACGCCGTGAAGTGGTCCGGTACCTCGGGCGTTGCGATCGTAGAGACAGGTAAAACCAACACAAGTCCGCCAATGACCCTCCTCACTTCTCCGGCGGCAGACGAGAGCATTTGCTCCTTCCACTCCTCAAGCGTCGACGTCGCGACTTGTGCAGGCGCGTCACCATCTAAGGCATCGGCATTGGCGCTTTCCAGTGGTTCATTGGATCCACTTTCCAAGACAGAGTCATCCCCAGTGGCCAATCTTGGCAACGGTAGTTCATCGCACCAGATACTCACATCTGACTGGTAATATTTCGTGCGAAGTTGCAGTGGCGAGTGAGATGTGTAGCCAGCGAACGATGTGACATCCGTAGACGGAGCAGAGCCTGTTAATGCCTCGAGTAGTGATGGAAATGCAGGTTTCGATTGAGGACTTGTTGTTGGGGCGAGGATCAGCAGCCGTAGAGCGGATGGTTTCGCTTCTGGGTTGACCGAGGCCATGCCTTTCGCGGTATCGGTATGGTAATCAAGTTCTGGTTTGTTTTTGATGACTTTGATGATATCGAAATCAAAATAGGAGCATACTTCGCTTTTCTTGATTATAAGAAAAGGTAGCTTACAATTTTAATCTACTGCGATGGAAAAGCATTTCAAATGGCAGGTGCCTTCTTAGTAAGAGGTATTTGATATATGGTCTTGGCAAGGCTGCAGAATTTGGTTTGAAGGATTCTGTCATGCTAATAACTGCTCGAGGACCATGAAAAAGACATGCTCGAATATTCCCTAGAAGACGGCGTGACTTGTAGTTCACATGGTCTCCCGTTGCTCTGCCACTCTAGACCCAAGATTCTGCTTCTGGATTGGTTCTTCCTATGCCAAATAGCATATCGGGTAGGACCAGTGCTATTGCCCTGCAGCATCGAATTCGTATTTGAGGTAAATTGTTTCTGGGTATCATTGATTTGCATTCCCGTTTTTTCCCCTGGTCGTAAATTTTTTGGTGGGCGAACCCGGCACAGCATATTTTCATCCTTCACGTCCTCCGGCCTGCCCTGGCTCTGTTCACTGTCGCTCTGCCTCGCGCCAATCCAACACCGCGACCTCTCGTACCCCTCGATCTGAACATGGGCGCATTGCGCAGCATATCGGGCACAATAATGAATCGCACGTGGCTCCCTCTGATGTAGACTTGGTCGAGATGTGAGACACGACCATCTCTGGCTGTGGCGGTGATGTCCTTGAGCTGGACATTCATATTGTCTTCGGCTATAGTAGCAATGTGTTAGCAGTAGCTTCCATGGTCGTTTGCGGTCAGCGCAGAGCATAGCGGCGCAAGGAGTGATTTTGTGCGCTCTAACCTTCGAGTAGTTTACCGCGATATACCTGACCAGACGTGAGCTCTAGGGTTACAACGTGGCCCTATAGGAGGTCAAGAGTCAGCATTCGATCGTTCCACATTGTCCCAGCTTGTATGCCGCTCACCTGTGCCTCGTTGAGCAGTTTTATGGGAATTCCAATGGTGGATGTGAGTTTGCCCATGTTGGAATTCAGGTGGGGTATTCCGGTGCTAAAATCTGGTGGATGGGATCTTGAGGTTCCTCAGAACGATGTGAGGGCCAAAGCAATCGGAGTCTGTGTCGTTTCGAGCGGGATATTGCTGGTCGTGAAAGAGATGTTGAGGCACAAACTTGAAGTCGAAGTGAAATCACAAGCGCAGGCGCAGGCCCAGGCGCAGGTACCGAAACTTGCATGACTAACTCCGTGCTTATCTCCGCGTTTATTTCACGAATCATGACGGACTTCATTCGACGCGAATACATTGACATGCGGTGATCGCAGCCTGGGGGTTCTCTGAAAAAGTCTTTAGGATATTATATCTACCAATTCCTATCTCTGATATGCCGCTCCTCTCCAATGTGCCGGCTTTACGATTGACTCTGGCATATGCCCTCCACGATCCATCATGCCTCCTCCCGCATGCAACCATTCCAACGCTTCTCTCATTACCGCTCCCAGTCGGAAATGCTCTTCCTGCAATAGATAAGAGCGGCCGTAAGCCAACTGTCCGGGCGTTGGTCCTGGACAAGGACAATACTCTCTGCCCACCCGAGACCGCCAAAATGCATATATCATATATTCAAAAACTCGAGAAAATTAGAGAAAGCCCAGAGTTCTCTCACAACCCAAAGAGCATTCTCATTGTTTCAAATACCGCCGGCAGCACATCATCGCCTGCTCACGAGGCTGAAGCAAAGCAGCTAGAAGCGGAACTTGGTCTGCCGGTTCTACGACAAGCTCCGGGTCGCAAGAAGCCACTTTGCGGCCCCGATGTGCTGGCTTATTTTAAGGAGCATGGAGTCACTGATGACCCGAGGGAGATAGTCTTCGTTGGAGACAGACTAGCTACGGACGTGTTAGTCGCACGTGAGGTGGGCAGCTGGAGTATCTGGTGCAAAGATGGATGGCGCAATCCAGAGTTTCCTGGCCGAGACTTTAGAGGCTTCTTCAGCAAGATGGAGAATAGATTTGAATGGATAATGAGGAGTAGTCTGAAGAAGACAGCCCCGTTACCCAAGAGCTATTCACTTCCTTGAAAGCTATTGGATCCACTGAGGAGTAAACAACGGGTTTCAAGTGCTGGGAAAGATGCTGATTACGCTATTGGCCTGGGTATTCCAAAAAGACGATATCGGGTGTCATACTGCGACACCCATCGACACACAGCCGACCTCTGTTCCTCCGACCATAACCTCACAGGCAATGTATTCATCACTAGTGTGAATATTTGTACCTCCCTTGGACCAAGTCTTTCCACTCGTCATAAAGTGTGTCTGGATCGAACTTTGGTGCGGAAGACCCGTTGGACCACGCTACCTGTTACCCAGGATAGCGTAGAAGCAGTCTATGGCCTGGTTCATGGAGATCGAAAAGTCCAGCAATAGCAACTGGCAAGAGTAACGCCCGGATGCTGAGCGTCCTCAACCCTGTTTCAATTCCAAGATGCCTTGGTACTTCCGTCAAGCTCAGCAGAACTTCCTGATGTAACGGTTGGCGTTCGGGTAACTCCAGTATTGGAAGAGCCCGTTGTTCTCAGACCTGGAAGAGGTTTTTCCTCCCTCGGCACCGCCACAGCTGCCGGCAGTTCAGGGACACTAGGAGTGTCCAGTCTGACAGAGGATCGGTTTGCCGTGAGATCAGGCAAATCCGAAGTCAGGGTCGGCGAACGAGGAGACTGCATTAAATCTCTTGCAACCACTTGAGAGGTGTCTGAAGTCATGGTTCGGGCGGTGATGACAACTACAGCATCTTTCAGCATAAGCCTGTTTTGCGTAATCTTGACATCGAGTTTCCCAGAGACAGGAACCTTGACCCAGTTGGTGCTGCCTTGCAGAAACAGAAATCGTACCGCTTCAAAGAAAACTGTGTGGTGGGAACCAGTGTATTCCATGCAGTAGGCGTGCTTGAGATCGAATTGATGCTTGCTGTACTTGTCTCTGATTGTCACAATCGCCTCGATGACTTCGCTCCGACTGATGGTTCTGTCACTGCCATTCTCAGTCTCATGAAAGCTAGGCGCTAGTAGTTCCTCCAATGCCGCACGGTCAGGAATATCGAGGTCGTAGAGACTCAGCAGCAGTTTTAGAGCCTGTAGGCCTTGCGGCATCTTTTTCGAGATTGCCGTGTACGACCCGACATGCTCGGTAAGTGTGACTTTTGGCATCGTGGTGATGGTAGTGGGGTTTGTTTGACTGCGAATCCCTGGAAAAGAAGTTGTAGCTAGGCCGCGTGAATACCTCTTGCAATGTTTGTATTTACGAAACTTGGATCAATCATATGGTCAACAGCTCCAAAGATTGGTTATGTAGAACTTGGCTATTTGACATGCCGGAGCTGAAACGCACGGTCTGAGATTGTCGCTGCAGTAAGGCCACAGCTGTGAAACACGGGTGCATCTGGGCTGGCGCAAACAGGTTCATTTCTCAGCCCCACAAGCCAAAGATTCCCCAGCTAACGATATTAAGGCGCCCAATTTGCGAGCGAACGAAGATCAAGCTCTGAACTAAGCTAAACTAATACGAGGTCGTGCTTCAAGACCCAGCGGACTCCGTACTTTTGGGGGAAATCATCCACGTTGCTCTTGCCCCTCGAGCAATGCTTATATGGCATTACACTCCCCAGGAACATTTTGTTGCACTTGGCTATCTATCATCACGACGAGGCTGTATGCAATGCTTGCCTCAATCGCACGGTGGCATCCTCGTGGCTATTCTCTCAGGCTCCCTGTTATTTCGCACTCACCAAGCTTGTTCAGAGCGCAATCAGGGGGAAGGGGGAAAGCCATCAAACCATCAGAACAAATGCGTGATGCTTGGGCTATGTCTACAAGAAAGCTTTCTTAGACATCCATAGTCTGGTCCAGACGTATCGATCACTGAAAAACCTGAAATACTCGATGATGTCAGTGATGGGCTGGCGATCGTTTTCTCCATTGCCTGCATTCAGCTACACAAATACGAGCAACGCTAAGATCGTTGCGTGATACCAGTGAAACCCAGCGAACAAGTCACGTTGATCAAAATAGTTGGATGGGCACGATTCGCCTTGCAAGTTCCGAGGTTTGTTTACTTTATTTACTTCACGTCACATTGAAGTAGGATAACAATTTATCCTTGCTTTTGCATTTTCCCTCATCGCATGGCCTAGCGAGAACTTTTTTGATCGTGGGCGCATTGCATACTACGCAATGAGCTCGCTTATCAGAACGCTAAACCTTCTCTTGGCTCCCACTTGCAAGCCCAGAGGTACTGATCTGGAACTAATCAGGTGTAACAACCCGGTGACAGAAAAAGATTTCTTTATTGAAGATATCCTTCTGGAGAAAATGTTATTTATGGTACGGTTGATAGCATTCTCTTTCCGGATTTCAAATTATTTAGGGAAATGTTCTGCGAAGAATGGTCGTGGAAGAAGCCTTGCGCAGGAGTGAGAACTCATTCCCAGACTGTGCCACACCAAGGCAAGGGCATCACAATCGCTCCGACTGCTCGAGGGTCTCAAAGCTCAGTGGTTAAACAAGCCCGACAACCTGAGGTCTCGAGCGAACAACGGGGATATAGAAAGTCAACCCTAAATACTGGGATTAGTGGAAAGGAAAAGGAGAACAAGGAAAAATTCAAAGAGTTTCTTGGATGTTAATGCACTTGTAACTAAAGCTGATCTGTTGAGCATTGATCTTACTGAATATTCTCACAAGCGCCATGCGCCATTCTGAACCTGATGCTGTTCATCGTCGAAAGGATGTTTCAACTTTTGTACAGATGAGCTTTGGGGAGGCTCTGAGAATTGGGGTTTATTCCTCGGTGGCCGGATCTGGAGTCTGAGCAAACTGGCTCTCAATGAGAGCCTTAACTTTAAGGATCTGTCGTGACCATTCTTCTGGAGCCACTATTCTTTGCCCAGCATAAGATGCTGTTGACTTGGTCTCGTTCACAAAGAAATGGCGTCCCTGGAACTCTGTGAGTTCATTCTCCCACCCAGTCGGAGGATAGGGGTCATCCACATTCTTCAAGTAGACTTCAGAGGCTAGGACAAGATCACCGTGGCTCATATTTGGCTCACGAAGTTTCAACATTTCATACACAGCGAGACAGAGAGCACTCGCCATCGTAATATCGGCAAAAGCATCGGCTCCCAATTGGATTGCCGCTTGCATCAAGAGAAGCTTCGCCCTATATTCTGGTAGATTGGCAATGTTTCCAACCATGCTGAGAGCCTCAACACAATTGATGTATGCCTATTGTGTGACAGCTTTCTCGGTTGCAAATCTATTGTTATCAATCATGTCCTCCATATGAGTCGTCATGGTACTCAAGCGGAGACAGCAGATGCTGTAACTCGTGAAAAGATCTTGAATCTCTTGGTCGCCTAAAACGGCATGCATGTCAACTTCATCCTTGAGGAGCTGATGGAACAGGTCCTTAGCTTCGACGTAGAGTTCGACAGCGTCGAGAAAACGACCGGGGGAAACAACTATTCCCTCAGCGTCCAAGAACTTCGACTCGGCAAGGTCCAACAGATAGTTAAACCTATTGGCCCCGGTGCTATGTTGATAAGGTTGAATGTTCTCAACAATCCATGCCTCCAATTCATTCATAGGGCGTGGAAGCGGCACAGAAGAGGTCGTCGCACCCCAAATTCTGGTGAGATCCTCCTCCCAAAGGAGGTTTGTGATCCACCCACCAATATATCGAATGATTCCGCAATATAAGAATTCCTTGACTTCGACGCCAGTCTTGAGGTCCCAAAATGTGGGAGTAATGCCTTCTTGTGGAACTGTGAACTTTAGAATCGACACCGGGATGTCCAAAGCAATCGCGCCTCGTGATGAAGATTCATAGATGGACTTACAAACGAGTGGCAGATCTTTGATATTTACAAAGATAGTGTTTCCTGTCATGCGGAAGATAGTGAGATTGAGAACCGGGGTAATCTTGCAGGGTGGTAAGCTTTGCGTCACTGGATTTTGCTTGTACAGGACCAGTTGATAGCTCCATATTGGGATGGTGCCATGTTGAAACAGGGCCTCGAATTCTCGATCAGTAAATCCATCAACCTGGACGAATTTAATCTTCCGTACGATTTCGCAGCTCTCTTGATAATTTGCCTTGTCTGAAAGCACCACTGAGTAATCCAGTTGGCACTGGGCGTTCAGCATGTACCCCTTTTGACTATGTTCGTGGTTAGCAGAGACGCTATCATCAATTGGGGTGATTGAGCGTACCATTGAACTGAACTCTGCGGCCTCTAACTCTCGCCAAAATCTTCTCTCAACACGATTGGTGTTGTAGTCGACGCATTTCGTCAAGATCTTATGACGGAGTTCTGCTGGCAGTCCCTGAAGTGTCGGTTCAACGCCGGGTGGGTGAGGCATTGCTTCCGAACACCGAGTGAAGAAGTATTTAAGGCTTTCTGTTTGTGGTTCTGTTGTCAGTAGTAGACTACTGACAAGAGCTATTTGAGTGCGATTGTGTAATGATTTAAAAGCATGAGCTACCTCAAGTTGACAGGCCTCTTATAAGGCAGTAGACAGCTAAACTTCTATAGATCGATGTGGCCCTCGTTCATTGTTCTCTACATCTTCACTAGACTGTAAAACTGTGCCCCATGAACAAAGCCTTGTAGTTGTGACAAAGAGAACTTTGAAACGTTAAAGAAACAGTCAAAGAATTGGGACACAACAAAGAAAAGCCACATATACTGAGACAAAATGGAATCGCCGTTAAGGCGGGTGAGACACCGAAGAGTCTCAATCACAGGATATCGCACCTCTTGCCAATTGGGCCCACTGGATGGCCATTTCTGAGGTTTTGCAAGCATAATGTTTGAGTGAAACAGATGGTATCGATTCAACCAGCCACGGTGGCATTCCCTATGTCATATGTGTTTCCGTAACAGTTTTTCTCTGAACTGATTACGAGTCCAGCAATTGGTAAAAAATTAGAGGACCTACTAGTGGTTCAGTAACTCCTTGGTGAAATTTGCAGAATGCCCTGTTCGGGTGCGTTATTGGATTGTCTGGAGTGCGTGCTAAAAAGTGATCTAACTCAGAAAACGCCATCCTCACCGAGCATCAGACATGGCACCAGTTGATCATCGAAATGCTTGAACAACAATTATGATCACGTCCAAGGTTCCTCTCAGCTCTGGATAGAAACCTGCAATCGTCAGAAGCAAATTCGACTTAGCAGCCACGTAGGCACGACTTGTGAAATCAAGATGGTCCATTCATGATCTACAGCATATAGTACGGATGCATTGAACATTTACGGATTCGACGCTCGATCGAAAAGAATAAGACTCTGCAAAAATGTATGATTCTGAAAATCCCCCTCACCAACTATCGCTGCAAGCCATGTCACAATTCCAGATTTGAAGTTGAGACTAGTAAGAGCTAATGAGACAAGTGCAACCATAGATAGGGGCTTATCACTTAATATAGTCGCTCCTCAACTCACTAGGCCAGGATAGGCGCTCATGTCACAACCGCCTAGCAATCATGTTCTCAGAATTTTTGCGACAACGTTGATCGAGTCTGAGTCCACCCGGAAGTGCGGTATGGTAGCCATGGTCATAGGCTCGTCACATGGATCACAACGCCATCCATTCGAACGCAAACTCATACTTGGTGAGAACCGTGTGGTTCAGCTTTGTCGGGTTCCTGATGGCTTATCTCAATGTGCGTTGCACTATGCACATTCTTCTCGTTCACGGTTTCTTCGTTGTCCCGATTGTCAGCGTCCTGGTTGCCAAAAAGGCCAATCTTATACCAGGGCAGCTGAAAAAGTCGATCCATAGATTCCAAGGATCGACCAGCGGTCTCGGGAAGAGAGAACAAAACCCATAGCCCCCCACCAACAGTAATCGCTGCAAAGGTCCAGAATGTCCCGGTGGGCGCAATACCGCCATCTGACCTGGGCAGTAGCATATTCGGTACTGCTCTTGCATTCCCATATTGGTTGGCAAAATGGATGCACATGACAATTGAGGTACACACTGCTCGAATTCTCAGGGGGAATAACTCTGCAGTCAACACATACTGCATACTGTTCCACCCAAGCGCCCATCCGAAACCACTCAGATATATCATGGCAATGGCGCCTTCGCTAGCACCAACCTTGGCAGGTGGCAATTCATAATCATCATAGACACCGAGTCGGGGTTCAGATGTGAGGTAGCTCGCCACGTAAAGCATGCTGATGGCTTGAAGAGCAATACCAATGAGAAGAGATCGTTTTCGGCCAATGAAGTCTACCAAGAAAAGCATACAGCTCATGGCCGCAACGAACTTTACCACCCCAAATACCGCGGTCGCGAGAAGGGATTCATTCCTCCCCGTGATACCGACCAGCGCAAAAAAATCGACAGCATATATGGTAATGCTGCCCGCTCCAGACCATTGCGCTAAAAGTTGGCCGCCAACACCAAGATAGAGCCGGAACAAATTGCTTGGAATCAGAAATATTTCTTTGATTAAGCCAAAGAGGCCTTGTCCTCGGGTGGTCTCTTGCTCCTCGTGCCAGCGCTGCTCAATATCTGCAATTTCTTCAACAACATAAAGATCTGTAGCAGGAAGATTGCGGATTCGAGACATTGCCATGATAGCGCGGTCTCTCTTGCCACGTTTCATCAAGTATCGGGGAGACTCCGTCTGAAATAGAGACAGAGCGAGCACGAGAGTGGCGAAAATGAAGTGGAGGCTTGTGGGGATATACTGTTGAAAAGATAAGTCAGTCCATCGTATAAACATTCCGACAAAAAGAGCTCAGACTTACCCATTGAACTGGTTTTCCATGCTGATGTAGAGCCGCTCCATAATTTGCAAAATAAGCAACTACAAGGGCAGAGTATGCAAATCCAGCATAAAAGCACGTGCAGAGACCTCGAATGGGCGCTGGAGCAATTTCTGCAACGTATATTGGGCCGACAACGACGGATTGTCCAACGCCTGCAAAGATGTGTTAGTGACCGGGTTATTGTAGAACTTGGTCCAGCAAATACCAATTCCAGCAATGAATCTACCTGCATAGATTGCACCCATATTACCATTGCTCGTCATGAAGATCACTATGCCGAGAATCCAGACTATGCATAGCTCGCGCATCGCCCAAAGTCGTCCCAGGCGATCACAAACATATGCGGCGCTATGTAGTTGAGCAAGGGACCTCCAAAGATGGCCAACACCATAGACTCACATGAGAGACCCTGGTATGGAGCCTAACAGCACCATAGCTGTGACATTGCCCTTGATATTGGCTCTCTCAACAGCCGAATACTGGTCGAAATGAATAAGCTTCTGGAAGCTTGGAGAGTTGAAAGCTGCTGTAATCAGGCCTTCATCAATACCACGAGCGGTACCAAGGAGACCGAAGTTCAACACCGCGAGCCATAGTCGCCAGTTAAGCGATTGTCTGGGGATACCCAGCTGCTTGAGCTTGAAGATGTTGACAGGTTTTTTGACACCACCAGCCATTGAGAGGTAGTCTTTCTGGTGCTGATGTTCAAGTATATCTGTAAGATAGATGTGGAGAAAAGGGTCAAGGATCAAGCAAGTCCTCGAATGTAGATGCGAACGCAACGAGTGTGCAAATTCAACGAGGTTCTAGCTTCTTCTTATAATTCTGCGTTCTTGCTAATCGGCCGCCCCCCGAGCCCGAGTTCAAGGATTACACCCCGGACTCTACTTGCCTTGGACACTCCCGACAAGGCCACCCCGCAAAAGCGAGCACATTGTAGGCAGGAATAATAATAATGGACATAGCGTTTTGTGGGCAAGTAGCGTTGGTCGAACTTGAGTGGTGTGTGGAGTTGAGTCTCGCCAACTTAGACTGGGCGATATCGTCCGCCAACGCGATATCGCCCCAGCGAAAGATGAAAGCATGAAGAAATCGCTCGGCACGAGAAAAGAGCCTTTGAGCTTGATTGGCTAACCACTTGAAGATATCGCTCCGGGTCAAGTTCTTTCCAGTCACTCTTTTTGCAGTAAACAAGCACTTTAATTGTCTTTGCTAGACAATGTGCCCCACAAGGCTGACTCCGTTGCCTGCGATTTCGCTCGGACCATCAAGATACGCCTGTCAAGAAGGAGGGGTGTCATGGCTTCATGTCATGATCGGCTGCGAAAGGAAAGTAGGAGTCCACGTCCCATGGCGTTATAAGAAACGCAATGAGTGTCTTTCCGTGGCCGAGACGCTTCACAACACGCCTTCCACTTAGACCAATCCCATGGTCTAGCTGTGGCAAAACTACCATCTTCTATCCGAATTTCATTGTTTATAGCTGCGACTACCAAAATGGCACCGTCGGCCGTCTTCGAAGAACCATCTCACCCGAGTCACCAGCCAGCTCTGGAACCCATCTGCCAAATTGTAACTCCGGTGGGCATGTTTGGCTATGGCTTTAATGAGGAGTGGACAGAAGCAAGTTTAGCTGTATGTGCTCAGTCACCAGCACCAACAGCACTTATCCTGGACTCGGGTTCAACAGACTCAGGACCTTCCAAGCTCGCACTTGGGTCAATGACATGCCCCTATGATGCTTATATGCGTGATTTCCGTAAACTCATCGCTCTGTCCATCAAATATCACACACCGATTATACTGTCTTCTGCAGGCGGTGATGGTAGCGATGAGCACGTCAATACATTCCAAGATATGGTACGGGAGATTGCTGCTGAGGAAGCCAACAAGTAAGTTCCAGATACCTGTATTCTTTTTAGATGGCTGACAACCATAATAGATATTGGAAGCTAAAAGTCGTATCTATTTACTCAGAGGTCGACAAATCGATTGTACGAGAAAGGCTTGAGAACGGTGCTATCTCAGGATGTGGCGCATCCGTTCCCAAGCTCACAAATGAGATAATTGATACGACCCCTCGGATCGTCGCACAGACGGGCCCAGAACCATACTTAGACGCAATGATCCGAAATCCGGACTTTCATATCATGATTGGCGGACGAGCTTATGATCCTGCTCCATATGTCGCTTTTGCAGCCTATCACGCTCTTGAACCGAAGCATCGCGATATCAAAAATCTGTCTTCTGATCAACTGGGCGGGTTGTACCACATGGGAAAGATCCTTGAGTGCGGAGGTCTTTGTGCAACGCCGAAAGGACTGGGAGCAATGGGAATCGTGAACTCTGATTTCAGTGTGGATATTCGCCCACTCGATCCCATGGCTAAATGTGTTCCGCTCAGTGTCGCTGCACATACTTTGTATGAGAAGACTCGGCCAGACCTATTGCCAGGCCCAGGCGGTGCCCTCGATGTGTCGACTGCTACATATACTCCGCTGGAGGACTCAGTTACGACACGTGTTGCAGGCTCGAAGTTCTCCCTGGCGCAAAGGAATAATCAACCATTCACAGTGAAATTGGAAGGTGCCAGGGTGACAGGATTCCGAACACTGATGATGGGGTCTTTTGGCGACCCTATTCTGATTAGTTATATCCATCCTTTCCTTGCCGCCGCCAAAGATTATGCACGAACACAAAATCAGAATATTTCAGGTGGTTGGGATATAGGTTTCCATGTCTACGGATTCGATAGGACCAGACCCGAGATTATTCCCAGCCAGATTTTTGTCGTGACAGAAACCTTGGCTCCGACACAAAAAGCCGCTGCGAACCTTGCCTCCGCTGTTCGGGTTCACTTTGCCCATGGATCATACCCCGGCCAGAAAGCGACTTCTGGAAATTTTGGGATGGGTATCGGCGGAAAGTTCGAAATTGAGGTTGGGGAGTGCACCGAATTTTCAGTCTACCACCTGATGAGCTTAACAGATGAAGAAGAGCATGCTAAAGAAGAAGGTGAAGATTTATCGAAAGCCCTGTTCCGCTGGTCATCAACAATAATTGGCGACGGTACACTCCCTGACTATCAGATTGAAATCCTGACCAACCACAAATTTTACCAAACTCTCCCAGTTTTGAAGGCGAAGCATACGGATAAAATCAAGGCAATCTCCCCAGCTGGCTCTCCCCGGACGTTGTTTGATATTGCCAAAGTCATTCGTTCCAAGAACTCAGGGCCTTTCGAGGTTACACTGGATGTAATGTTTGACAACCCCTCAGTTTACAAAGTGGTCAAGAGCTCTGATCTCTTGAGTCAAAGTGTGGTAGCAAAAGCGTACACTCTATCCGAAAAGGAGATCGTATGGGCAGGATTCTTCGACCCCGCAATGGCATTCAAAGCAACTTTTTCAAGAATGAGAAGGGGCTTGCCAAGTTGCTCTGGAGGTTTTATGGAGGACGATGTGCATGGTAGCCAATTTTCCGCACCTCTGCGGTCACTACCCTTATCAGAGAGGCTTCTCAGAGAGTTGAGCCTTGTGATGTAGCGAAATCTGCAGATTCACCCATTTTTGAAGGGAGTGTCTACTGGGGTATTCCGGGGCAGACTCATATCTCAGCAAACCAATTCGAAGCCTCTTCGGCATCAAACCCATGAAGGAATTGAGGGTCAAATGTAAGATCTACGACATCCAGGCTTGCCGCATTTTCAAGAGCGGCCGCAAGAGTGTAATCCGAGGGTTTCGAACCACGAAGCTGTTCGCTGAACCGCGTTCGTGCCCTCCAGACATTTTCCCATGTAATATTGGATGACATGCGAGATTTGACACTTGGTACTGGCTGATGGGAAGAAGGTTTCTCAGAGTAAATCTGGCTCAGGTACAGAATAATTTGTGACCATCTTGAACACGAGTCGTTTTCGAACTCCGACTGCGATTGGAGGGTGCGCCATGACTCGTTAATGGCGTTGCGTACGACTAATTGGTTATCCTGGCCTGGCAATGTCGATAGAAAAAGCAGAAAGTTGGCAGCAAAGAAGACAGACATCTTCACCATTGCTGGCCAAGGTCTGTGGAGTATGCGTGTAGTCGCGATGTGAATAAGACCAACCGCGACTGTGCTTGCTTTTGCCAAGATGACAGAAATCTCGACACTTGCTACTGATGTGACTCCATCTGCGATGAATACAAACGAATACAGTTGCAGTTTTGTTCGAAGGAGAGCTATATCAACAATTGGCTCGGAAATATCACATAAATCACCGTCCAGCACATTCAGGTGTGATTCGAGAGTCGGAATTATGCTCATGGCATTGGGTAGAAGCCCAGTGGAGCCTTCATCACAATCTCCAATAGATTGACATATCTGGTAAGCATGGCAAGCAACTCGATGCAGTTGACCTATGACTGAGGGCAGTATTTTCGATGCGACAGCCCTGAGTCGGACGGTAGCAGGGATGCCTAGGTGGGAGCTCAATCTGCTATAGTCACTAATAGTCACAAGATATCAGCCTCAAGACTTACGACTGATCTATGATACCACATCCAGCCCAAGTGCGATCGTACATTTGCATCTGATGAGCATCCAGCATGCTATTATAGACATAGTCTGAATGGCGTCCAGGTCTGTGGAAACCATGCTTGAGTGCAATGTGCACGGCTAGCGCACAATATGCCCACGAGGGATCATCTTTAGTGGCAGCAAAAGTAAATGGCCACCAGCAAAGCAACAATAGTGCCTGCACATTTCGCAGCGGATCATTGTCGAGAGAGTAGATATCACTTGCCAGACGGCGGACGTGTGGCTGTAGAGCCGCATGAAAATGTGGGTAGGCATCCGTTGACTTTGAAGCGATGGCCACAATAGTCCACAGGAGGAATTCGTTTTGGTCCCAGGTCTTCAAGAATTGATCTTGGTCCGCAGTAACCAGGAAGGAAGGATGAAATACCGTGAAGTAGCTGACTGTCAGCAGCTATCGGGATACATAATCGCCCCAAACACTTACTGCTGCAAAATCTCCTCGATGGCCACTGCAGTCAATATAACGTCGCCAACTTGTCGAGGGTGGAAGATGGGCTTTTGCACCTCAAAAGGGGCAACTGACGGCGGTAGATCATCTGTCGTAAATTGAGGAACTGGTGATGGTAGTATAGATGGTCGTGTCTCATTGGCCGTCCTGTTCAATGAATTTCTCTTCTCGAGTTCTTGCTCAAGTTCCTGTAGTCTCCTATCTCCTGTCACCAGCTGCATAGAACAATAATTTCGTCAACCAGACCTTCTCTTAGCTGTTCGCCGGAAATTCGGGTCAACATGGCATGTAAGATGGTTCTTAGAGCAACGTGTACATGGCGCCGGAGCGAGTGTCTGCGCGTCGCAGGCAAGCTATGCAGGCCACGGTGAGTAAAATTGATCTAGAAGACGACAAAAAACAGATATCAGCATCAAACCCACCTTCATCTGGCGACAGTATGTACAGGCCGTGTTCCTGATAGATTGCATCTTGATTGCCCGCCGAAGTTTGGTTTGTGCAACTCTTTGCTACCGGGCTATATCTCTTTTTCACAAGGAATTCAAGACAACCATTGTCCAGCTTTCTCCCATAAGGATCTAACAAATGGAACTGTGGAAAGTCAGAGCCTACTAGCTGAGATGTGGAATGGTTGTCTAAAGCACGTCGGGAGACGACAAAGCAATTCCGCACTTCTACCGTCTTGGCAGAGCGATATCGCCCCCGTTAGTGACATAAGAGCCGAGGTCATCAACAGGGATTGCCATCGTCCTGACCTGGAGAAGTGATTGTACTCAGTTGCCGCACCTTAATAGGACTCTATTCAGATATGTTGTACAGTATCAGCTTGAAATTCAATCTCATAAGAAGAGGCATTCGTCGCCCTCATATTCAGGACTGTGAGACTATCTAGTCATAGTAACATCGTTTAGATCTCTAACACTGCCTCCCCTCCACGCTACATTGTCACCAACATCAGAACGATTACCACCAATTTTCCAGCGCCATCGTTCTTCAGCCTGTTCGCCAATCCTCACGACGTCTACTACCCATTTCCCGAAGATAGGTAGGAACTTGAAAGCATGTCCGCTGTCCGCACCAGCGACCAACAGTCCCCGATATCCCGGAGCAAAATCGATTAGAAAGTCTGAAGATGCTGTATCTGCACACCAGCACATCGATTTTTTAACAAACTGTCGATCATGCAGTACCTTCGGGAGAGTGAGTCGAACAAGTTTCCTGAGCAGTTCTTCATCGGAGGAAGGTATGGCATAGATAGGTTCTTGGGGCGGATGTGAGCATGGTGTTGCTCCTCCTTGATTTTGGTCCTTTGAAGCATCCTCAAGAGTTTGTGTCCAGCCACCTCCATGTGCGGCGAACTTGAGGAGGTACGGATAGGCTTCCTTTTCTTCCGGCTTGACGAGGACAGGCTCAATCCAAAATCCAAGGTCGTTCAGACTTATCACGGGTGAATCTTTCAGCAAGCCTGCCTCCGATGAGGTGAGTTCCAGATGCGCCACCGACCATGCTTTGGCTGTGAGCTGAGCTCTGGCCTCCGGTAATAATCTTGGTAGGTGTGCCCCCATAGCCAGAATGGTCAAGCCGGACGCTCCTGGAGGGTGGAGATGCTGACAGCCATTTGATGCCTCGATCCCGATCATGAGTTTTTGATCCGAAGGCTTTCGTAGTAGCCGGGTTATGTCGCCGCCCGCACCAAGGAAGAACCTGACACCCAAATCCGTGCAACGCTGATGCAACAGCTCGATGGCTTTTGAGGCGAATGCATACCCCGCATACTTGCTAAGCACACCTTGGTATTCCTCACCTATGTCCGTGTCGATCATCTGCGGTATGAGTTGTCGAATGTCCTCTGGGGTAGACAGAGGGTGAAATGAATGTGGTGGGAACCACCGATTGTTTTCATTGCTTTGTGAACGAGGTTTAGAGAAATATTCCATATCCGTCTTGATCGCTTTCTGCGATTCTGTTTGGCGTGCTAGGCGCACGTAGCCTGTTCTGCGAAAACATGATGCCCAATCGGGTGAGGACCAGGCTTCGACTGCTTCCTATAGGCAGGCCGAATTAGTCTTTCAATACTCACCATTTCCAAGTTACAATCCAAATCCTGGTGCCTGAGAAGCATTGTGAAGCGAACATGTAAGAATTCAAGAGAATGAGTCTTACCAGTGCTAGATCAGTGTAAAAATCATCCGTGGCATGTCCCACACCGTACTCGGCTCTAATGATTTTGTTTAAATCATTGCTTGCAGCGTGCGGGGTTGGAAGGCTCTCAGCACGGTCGAACACTGTGATGTTGCTGTAGCCGGCGGTAGCGAGGTGGTAGGCAGACGAAAGACCAAATACTGAGGCGCCAACAATGAATATTGAACTTTCAGGCCCATAAGCCGAGGCTTTCTCTGGACCTTGAGACTTTGGGCTAGTCATTGTGGCGGAAGTTTGCGAAGCAGGATATTCGAACGAGAGAAAAGGGAAAGATTGGGGAAACGTGTAAGCTCATGGGGATAAGTGGTGTAAACGATATAATATGGAAGGTAATATGTGGATACACTATTCTTCGAAGCACCTGACATACCCTCAGTCTTTGTTGAGCGTTGTCTTATTCTTCGTATTCAGGTACCTAACTAGTTAAGGAGCTCGGGTCCACTATCCATTGTCGGGATTAAAATCGATTCTCCGATCTCACAGGAGACTCTTTTACTCGGTATAACTAATATAGTGAGCCCCATAGTGGGTTCTTGATCTCAACCCAATAGGGGTTCTCCGGTGACATAGTGGTCCCGATAACAAACTTTCAGCTAGAATCATTCTATATCCCAGAACACTGGTGGATTCCTTGTCACAAACCAATGAGGAGCCCATACTTCTTGCCCACTCAACTACTCACGAACTATCAATCTGATCAGGTGAGCCACCTAGTGTCTCTCGCATGTCCTATGTAGTATACTTGAATCCATGCTGTTTCCAGTCCGAAGTATCCTGGAAGTTCTCTTCTACCGCCTCCACCGGGTCCCGCGCTTCTATCACGCGTCGATTCCTTCTGAGGCACACAAACCAATACACAAGAATCAGAACGATGCACGCACAGTAGCAGCACAGCATTGCAACCACACCACCCGTGTACGCAGGAGCTTGGCTAGCACGGAAGGTCTGAGGACCGATGAGATTACCAACTGCATATCCAATGTAGAGGATGGCGAAGGAGACGCTTTTCTTGGTGTTACCCGCTGTGTTGGCCTGGGCCAAAGAGATACCCACCACGTAAGGACCGAAGTACGTGTACACGAGGTAGAGACCCACCATTTGTGCGGGAATGGAGGTGCGACTGACACCGTATAAAATTCCAGTGCCGATGATTGGAACACAGCAGGCGAAGACTGTCACCAAGCAGCGACGGTTGTTCCACTTCGCAGCGATCAAACTGAAGGTGAAAGACGCCAGTGTAGACATCACTCCAGTTGGCATGGAGAGCAAAGAAGCCTCCTTGGAGGTAAAGCCAAGATTTTTGATGATAATGCCATTGAAAGTGGTCAATCCGCCATTGGGGATGTTGATGGATATATTAAAGAAGAAAATAATCCAAGTCTTGGGATCCATAAGTGCCTCACGGACTTGGTCCCACTTCCAGGTCTTATTAACGATTCCAGTCTTGTTCTCGGAGAGACGGCGAATCCAAAAAACTTTCTCTTCTTTGGTGAGAAAGCCAGCGTTGATGGGTGAGTCTGGAAGGGCGATGAAGACAAAGATCGACCATGCCATAGAGATCGACCCAACCAGGAGGTATAGATACTGCCACCTGGAGAGTGCAGCAGTTTCAGGTATGTAGCCGATGAGCCAGGACAGAAAACCATTGAAGACCGAGCTGGCTGCAGCAAACACCAACGCATTGCGTGGAGGCTGCTCTTCTTTCTTGTACCAGCCTGCAATCAACACTGAGATTCCGGGTACAATGATGGCTTCAAAGGCACCCATGATAAATCTCACCGCCATCAGGCCTGGCCAGCTGGTGCATGCAGGGAACACCAACGCCATGGCTGACCACCCGCACGAGCAGAAGCAGAGGTATTTGGCGGATGGGAATTTGTGCATGAGTGCAGAGGAAGGAAACATGCCCACGAGAGCACCCAAGGACAAGATCGATCCCAGCCATGAATACTGCTGGCCGTGGAGATGGATATCATCACGCAGGCCATAGATGGCAGCGGTTGAGAGTGCTACTTTGTCGACAGCACCGAGCGTAGCAGTGAGGAAAAGCTAGGATGGGTCAGTGAGATTCAAGTGGCCGGACGAGGTATGCATTACCATTGGGAGCAAGATCCAGTCTATCTTGCGGAGCAGTTTCTTCTCTTGTGCCGCAGAAAAGCTTGCGCTCTCGACGTCTGCCTCGGCCAGGAAGAGAGCAGCACCATCCACTTGCTTCACATCCTTGGTGAACACTTCAGGCTCCGAAGGCTCTCGCGAGTCTTGGGCTGGTGATTTTTCAATGTTGTCCATCTTGAGGAGACTAGAATAAAGGTTTGATGCTGTTGCGGTTCTGGTCCGGGGCAGCGGTCAAAATTTATAGTTGTTGATGCCCGCCACGATGGTAACCATGTAGTTCCAACTTCCGTGCGAGTCTTCTGATATCTCTTCTATCTCCACTTCGCTATCGTGACCAGTTCCTCCATTTCACCCCGCGAAGATAGCGGCACACCTGAAAACCCTCTGGAGCCCGACAAAGTCAAAATAGACTCTGGCAATACAGGGCCAACTTGGCAAAATCCTCCCGGAGAGGAATACGAGTGTTTGAAAGAGGATGGTCGACACGATCGGAAAAGATTGCCGCGATCTTGGCATATCTCACACGTGCCGTGTAGCCTTGTCTGGCAGGTCGACACGACAAGTAGTCTGAGACTCGGACGTCGTCGTTGTTAACTTCAATCTGGACCTCAACTTCGTCCCACATTGGCCCCGATTCACATCGTCGGACATGTCCCATCGCAATAATCTATTGATAAGCGAAGTGATGGTAAGTTCCTAGCCTCGTCGTGTTGACCTTCCGCGTTTGAATGTGAGTTCTTGCGAGCGGGGAGGACATTTTCGTGCGTCGTATGAGGGACTGGTGAGAGGCTATAGTGATTTAAAAAGAGTCTGCAAGCACACTTAGACGATGTCCCTCAAGTGCAACAACAAGATGGGCTCCGTCTCGCACCCTAAGTCGGTCCAAGGGATCAAGATTGCTATCGACCGAGGTGGCACATTCACGGACATTTGGGCAACTGCACCAGGCCAACCAGACCTGGTCTTCAAGCTCCTGTCTGTCGACCCAGGCAACTACGATGATGCACCTGTGGAAGGTGAGTCCAACAAGCTTACTTCTTATGACACTATTCTGACATTACAGGTATACGGAGAGTCATATGTGCATACACGGGAGCTGAAATTCCCAGGCATATGCCATTGCCTAAAGGCTCGATTGAGAGCATCCGCATGGGAACTACGGTTGCTACCAACGCACTGCTGGAGAGAAAGGGAACGAAACATGCTTTTCTTGTGACCAAAGGTTTCAAGGACCTTCTATCAATTGGCTACCAATCACGACCTCGACTCTTCGATCTCAACATTGTGAAGCCAGACGTGCTTTACTCTGATGTCTGCGAAGTCGAGGAGCGTGTTACCATTGAAGCCTTTGATGAAGACGTTGATGGGCTGTTCAATGCGACGGAGGAGGTCTCAGGAGTATTGGAGCGCGGTCTCAATGGCCAATTGATCCGTATCCTGCAATCACTCGATGAAGAGAAGCTTCTCCAGCAGCTTGAGCAGCTTCGATCCAAGGGTTTTGACACAGTCGCGATCTGTTTTGCTCATTCCTACGTTTTTCCCAAACACGAGACGAGGGCCAGGGAGCTGGCCGTGCAAGCAGGATTCAAGCATGTCTCACTCTCCTCTGAGGTCGCTGCTAGCATGATTAAGATGGTGCCCCGTGGCAGTTCAGCTTCTGCAGACGCCTACCTGACTCCAGAAATCAAAAGATATCTAGAAGGTTTTAAGAAAGGTTTCGAAGGCGCCCATCTAGATGACGTGAAATGCGAGTTCATGCAGTCAGATGGAGGACTCGTGAGGCACGATCACTTCAATGGTCTGAAGGGTATATTGAGTGGTCCAGCAGGTGAGTGGCTTCTTGAGTATGGGAAATGTGACTGACTTTTGAAGGCGGCGTGGTGGGTTATGCAAGAACATCGTTCGATCCAGAGACGAAAACGCCAGTGATAGGCTTCGATATGGGAGGAACGAGTACAGATGTGTCCCGATTCGGTGGCACTTTTGAACATGTCTTTGAGACAACCACTTCTGGTGTAACAATTCAAAGCCCCCAGCTTGACATCAACACAGTAGCAGCAGGTGGTGGTTCGATCCTGACTTGGAGAAATGGGTTGTTCACTGTTGGACCTGAGAGTGCATCGTCGCATCCTGGGCCCGCATGCTACCGCAAAGCCGGCCCACTAACCGTCACAGACGCCAATCTCTTCGTGGGCCGTCTTGTACCTGAATCTTTCCCGTCTATTTTCGGCCCGAAAGAAAACCAGCCCTTGGACGAAGATATTGTCCGGACCAAATTCGACGAGCTCACAAAAAGCATTAACTCCGAGACAGGAGGTTTCTTGACGCCCCAACAGGTTGCCTGTGGCTTTCTTGATGTTGCCAATGAGGCTATGTGCCGACCTATCCGTGCACTCACTGAGGCAAAGGGCCATTCTTTGGGTAAGTTCATAGATCCTTTGGCCGTTACAGAAGTTAACCATACTTAGCATCCCACAACCTCGGCGTCTTTGGGGGTGCAGGCGGTCAACATGCATGCGATTTAGCATCCAAACTTGGAATCCAAACCATCATCATCCACCGCTATTCTAGCATTCTGTCAGCGTACGGCATGGCTTTGGCGGATGTCGTACAAGAAGCACAGAAGCCGCATAGCCAGACATTCACTGACGATTGTCGGGCTGGTTTGAGCGAAATATTTGCCGGCCTGCAGGATCAAGTCGAGACAAAAATCATCGCCCAAGGAATACCTAAGGGTCAGGTTAGGTTCGAATATTTCTTGAATATGCGGTATAAGGGTACCGAGACCGCCATGATGATAATGGAGACCGCAGAGACTGGTTTCAAGGCCGGCTTCCTCAAGCGACACCTGCAGGAATTCAACTTCGTCTTCCCAGACGATCGTCCCATTCTGATCGATGATATCCGCGTCAGGGGCATTGGTGAGACCAAGGGGACGACTCCAGATGCCGAGCAGCTTTCGCGTGAGCTTCGTAGCCTGAAATTTGGAAGTGTTGCCGGCAAATCCGTGAATCTGGTAAGTCAAATCGACCCTTCCGATGACTTTTTGTTAACATCGGCTAGCGAACAGTGTACTTCCAGGGCCAGGGAGCTCAAGAATCTCCCGTACACGTTTTGCAAGATCTCACACCCGGAGATGTCATCAAAGGTCCCGCAATCATTCTAGATGAGACGCAGACCTTGGTGATTGCCCCTGGTGCGGAAGCAAAAATATTGACCTCACATGTAGTTATCGATGTTTCAACTGTTGCAAAGGCCGAAGTCTCTGACCAGAAGGTCGACCCAGCCACGTTGAGTACATTCGGGCATCGCTTCATGAGTATCGCGGAGCAAATGGGCAGGGCACTGCAAAACACATCAGTGTCGCTGAATATCAAAGAACGACTGGATTTCTCATGTGCGATCTTTGGACCAGATGGTGAGTCCTGTCTTCCTGACCTTGTATTCAAAACTAACAATACGTAGCGGGACTTGTGGCCAACGCACCACACGTCCCTGTCCATCTCGGCTCCATGAGCTACGCAGTCCGATATCAGCACGAGATCAACAAAGGAAAGCTAATCCCAGGTGACGTGTTGGTTTCCAATCATCCGGAATCAGGTGGGACTCACTTGCCCGATATCACCGTCATCACTCCCGTGTTCGACCAGGTAGGCAAGGAAGTGGCTTTCTATGTCGCCTCACGGGGCCATCACACCGACATCGGTGGTCTGGGGGGCACTTCCATGCCACCAAACTCCACAGAGCTGTGGCAGGAAGGCGCAGCGATTCGATCGTTCCGACTCATCCATAATGGTTACTTTGATGAAGCCGGCATTTCGGAGATCCTTCTTGAGCCTGGGAAATATCCAGGTTGCAGTGGTAGTCGCTCTCTCCCTGCGAATATCTCAGATTTGAAGGCACAAGTCGCTGCCAACAACAAGGGTGCGAATTTAGTCAAGGCATTGATGGATGAACTGTCACAAGAAGTGGTTCAGCTGTACATGTCGGCAATCCAAGACAACGCTGCCATCGCAGTACGATCATTATTACAAGAGACGCTAAAACAAAGAGGCCCCTACCTATACGCAGAAGATTCTATGGACAACGGGTCCACTGTCAAGCTGAAGGTAGAGATACAGCCCACCGGTGATGCAACTTTCGACTTTACCGGATCATCTTGCGAACTTTTGGGTAACATGAATGCACCACCAGCAATCACTCATTCAGCAGTCCTATATTGCCTACGTCTCCTAATTGGAGCAGAAATTCCAATGAACCAAGGTTGCTTGGCTCCAGCGACCATTATTCTTCCCAAAGGATCCTTCCTCAATCCATCAGCCGGCGCAGCAGTCTGTGCTGGCAATACACAAACGTCTCAACGTGTCTGTGACGTGATTATGAAGGCTTTCGAGGTCGCAGGAGCCAGTCAAGGCTGTATGAATTGCTTAGGATTCTTCGGGAAAGGTGGGAAAGATAGAGAAGGGAAGCCTTTGACCGGGTTTGCATATGCCTTTGGAGAGACAATTTGTGGAGGCTCGGGAGCAACAGCCACTGCCAATGGGGCGAGCGCAGTGCATACTGGAATGACGAACACCAGAATAACAGACTGTGAATTGCTGGAAAAGAGATACCCAGTCGTTCTCCGGGAGTTTGCGATCCGTGAAGGGAGCGGTGGGAGAGGAGGACACTCTGGTGGCAATGGTGCTATTCGCGACATAGAGTGCAGAGCCCCACTGACATTCAGTGTCATCACGGAGAGAAGAGTGACCAAGCCGTACGGAATGTGTGGAGGCGAGGATGGCGACCGTGGGGCCAATTACTGGGTCAAGAGAACGCATGACGGAGGGGAAAGATGGGTTAATCTTGGCCCCAAGAACATGGTGGAGATGGACACAGGAGACCGTTGTATTATTCACACACCAGGTGGCGGTGGCTTTGGCTCACTAGGAGCTGTGCTCAGTAAGGCCAACCCGGCCAAAACCCAGTGGCCTCGAGCAGTTGGGAGTGTCTCGGCATATGCAACAGCTCAAACCGAGTCCGCATAGATAAATTAAGCCAGGCTGATTCGTGCCTTGGAAGTTTGGTAGCGATCAATACTTAACGGAGAATCCCCTGCATGACCTTGCACTATGCGACGAGCATGACAGATGCTGCCCAGTGGACGAGACTGTTCCAGGCAGAGCAACCTAGAGAGCACGATCATAAGCTGATCGTGAGTAGTAAAACGTGACACACCCAAGACAAATAGTGGCCAGAGTGTAGCAGCATTATGTAGTGGCAGACCAGATAGGACTTCAAGAAGATCTTGCACGATTGCGGTCGGGTCGATTTGACGTGGTTCTGGGAACCCGACTACGGGCAGTTTCTCTTCCAGGTAGATCAATGCGGCAAGACGTTTTGCTTCTGCAACAGTCTGGACGACATTCAGGTCATTGCTTCCAGAAGCGGGGACCTGATGGAGAGTCAACAACTCCTGGATCAGCGCTGACTTTTCACTCAACAATTGATCATTCGCGCGAAAAGTGTTCTGCCTTATGCGTTGAGCGAGGGATGATATCCGATGTATAATTGACAGGAGCTGACGGGAGCAGCCTGTCAAAACATCAATCTCTTGTGGGTTGTGTGGAATCCATAAGAGGTCACGGACAGGAGACGGATTCTCCCACGCAGTCTGTCCCATGACCTCATGAGCCACGAAGTAGATTTCACAGAGCGCCTTCAAACTCGTGTCTGTCTTTGAGTTGGCTCGAAGGCGGTCTAACATTTTCAGTGCCATTTTATGATGTGTAATCCAAGAAGGTGCACACCCGTCAGAGATATCATAGAAGCAGAACATCAGCATGACTGCCAAGCCCCTCCAATCCATCTCCGCTGTCTGAAGATGAGCACGAAGTCCTCTGATGGCGGCATCTCTGAGCTTCAACGCCAATTTCTCAAACTCTCCATGCTGTTGAAGGCGTAGTTCATTGGCTGCAGCTGCCAGTAAAGCGTTCCTGAGAGGCTCGAACTCGAATGCAACAGGCAGCAGAGTATAAAGATAAGGGTTGTTGATCCTACTGAGTGAACATTTTGGGGAGAGCTCACTGATGTAGTAGTCCAGAAGAAACGCATCTGAACCAAGATAAGGCGAATGTGGCGGGACTGGGATGCATTTCAATCCGGTCGCCCGCACCACTTCCTCGACATCGCTATCGTCTTCATCGTCGATACCTAAGCTTGATGGGCTGTTCCAGTACATGGCATCAAAATCCGATGTTGTGGTATTGCAGAATTCATACTCGGAAACCCGGTAGGCGAGAGGCTGTTCGACCAGTTGAGCGACCTCTCGTTTGCGAGCTGGAGCTTTTCCTCTCCCATGAGCTATGTTCCGTTGAAGGGCATCCTCTTCCCACAACAGCTTGATCTGATAGTCGCACTCTAGCTTAAGGCGTTGGCACCTCGAGCATGTTGGTCGCTCTTCCGAACAACGAACATGGGCTCTCTTGCACGTGGAGCACCCACTGCGTTTCCTGGGTGCATTCTGCTTCCTCTTCTGTACCATCGATCTGTACTCTGCAAACTTGGTCGACTATGGACTATGCAGACCGTAGTCATTGGTAGGTACCGAGGATTATCGCACGTAGTTATTGTTCTTGGCTACCGGTTAGGAGGATCGAATTGCCCTGAGCATGACTGGGTTTGGGGCGCTGACAATTTCAGAGCCCAAGACAGAGCTTTGAACGTGATCGCAAACAGTCGAACGATTCAAGTAGCAAGGTGGGTAGTGTCCAATATAGCGGGAGACCGATCTTAACCTGGCATTTGATTGCTTGTTATGAGGCCTTTGAAGGTCACCACAACCACAGGCAAATAATATGAAGTGCCTCAAGTTGACAAGAAGCGCGAGGATGTCACGGAGGTCCACTGAAAGTTGCGGAGGAAAGCGCTAGCGCGTGCCAACTGCGGGGTGGCTTGGCACCTTTTAGAGGAAGGTTTAACGATACGCTCTAAATTTAGGCTAAGCACCTATTTGCTTACTCCTGTCCATATGCACTTTAGGTACCATTGACTGAAAGTCTTGTAGGCTTCAACGCTAGCAAAAGATATTTCCTGGTCTACTCAGAAGTATCAAAGATTACTTGTGACTCCAGGTTGGATGTTCTCAACTATTGCGGCCAGCTCACTCCAAATCTTCTCCGAGGCCTTTTTCCCATCATTGCTTCGTGGGAATGGCGCGAGCATGTTGTCGTTGACCTTACCATCGGTCATCCACTTGCCATGAGACTCACGTCCTGCCGCAGCACTAGCTACCAAGGTCCGACCCCCCACTTCTGTCGTGCGTGCGAACCGGATGGCATACAGGATCTTCAGCGCAAAATTGCCCTCGCGGCCAAGTTCTGTTCGACATAGACCCGGGTTCAAGTAATTGAGAATGACTCCGGAACCATCCAGTTTAGGAGCAATTTCACGGACAACCAGTACTTCCAGTAATTTACTCAAAGGATACCGCGACCCAAAGCTTGCTTTCGCCTTTTCCTTGTTGTCAAGTGTCTCAAAAACATTTGGATCATTCCACTCTGGAAACTTGATCCATCCATGGACTTCGCTGCTAACCACAGTAAGTCGTGGCTCGGTATTGAACTGCTTAGCAGTCGACTTGAGCTTGGGAAGCAGCAGCAGTGCAAGTAAAAAAGTACTGATAACATTCACAGTGAGTGTTCGCTCGTGTCCTTCCGCCATGGACCATTGGGCAGTGGCTATGCCAGCGTTTTCAAGGAGTACATCGATACGCTGCAGACTCGATGCGCGGCTAGCGAAAGCTTTTACTGATTCTGTATGGCAGAGGTGGCAGTCAGTCTTCAGACACTCATTTGCAGTTGTTGACCATCATGCTTCGCAGCCCGTGAGGACTCACCATATGAGGCTAGATCAAGCTGCCAAACCTCGATAACTGATCTGCCGCACTGAGTCGTGTTTTCGATATCCTTCTTGGCTTCTTCTCCAGCTGAAACGTTACGGACAGCGAGGATCAACTTTGATGCCCCCAGCCGAGCAATGTGCCGAGCTGCTTCCTTTCCCAAACCAACATTGGAACCAGTGATTATGACGGTCTCTCCGGCAAATGATCTTGTCGGGTATGCAGGTTGGACAAACAGCTGTGAGTGAAAGTGGTTGTAAAAGACTCCCATGGTGACTGTGAAATAGAGTGAACTGAATACTTGCCCGGTTTTAAAACAAGACTCCGAGGTCTTCAGGAAGGGATCAAATAACGGCCGCCAGCTCCTATTTATACCAAGATAATAATCTTTGATGCCATGTAATGGTCAGGCGATAGCTCGGGACCACCTTCATATCGCCGAGATCACAAATTGTAACAGATCGAATAGTGCAAGCTCCTCACCCTCTAATCAAGGGAAGAGTACACCTGTAATGGAACCAAACCCTCCTTATCTCCCACGAGACTTAAGTCAAGAACGTTATTCACGTAGGGAAATCATAGTTGCGCACCGCGTATCCGGGTTAGACACCTCTTCCACCGAGGCGCTAGTCCACAAATGGCGAATCCTAGGCGAGCGGTTAGCCTCATCATGGTATGTTTTTCTGGCTTGCCACTAGGCATTTTGGGCTTCGCTTCGATGCGCAAATTCAGTGGGAAAGAAGAGGCCAGGACTTATGCCATTAACTCCGTCGTCCGGTATGCTCGTTCACGTTGGCCTTGGGTAGTTCTTGAGGGCTACTGCGTGGCGGAAGGAGGCCGAAAACGATAAAGTTTCTTATTGAGAATTTTTGGAGAAGGACTATCCTATTACTGCGAGAAAGATCAAACCTATTTAGCCCCCTCATACACTCTGAACACCACCTCTTGCAGCCAGTGTACGTCTCCGCTCGACATACTTGTTCAGTATTGCTCGTGCCTTACCTGTGCCGTACAGCCAGACATGCCAGCTACCAAGACATATCAAAGTAACCGGAACGGCGATAATAAAATATATCCATATCGCACGCGATACTCTCCAACCGCTTTCCTCGAAACTGAAGAACGTCGTGCTAAAGAACGTCTGCAAGCCACAGGGGTTAGCCCGGAAATGGGCAGATTTCATCATATGATTCACTGACCGATAGGAATGTTGGAGGTAGCAAAATCATCGTCAGAAGTGCGACCGTCCTCATCACTTCGCTATCTTGGAGGACGAGGACCGTGTAAGCCTGTGTTCGATAAGGTTTCTGTCGTCCTTCTAAAGGAGTGGAGGCCGATGGGAAGGAATTACCAATTCGATTTCGTTCTTCAGCCTTTCGTGGTTCGAGACTGATCGAGCCTTGAGGCTGGCTACTAGTTGGAGTTGAAAGCTCAAATACTCTTGGGCTTGCTCTGTGTAGGTCTTTTCCAGATCCGTCAAACATTGGTAAATTGACTTCTGCTGCGTCTGTAAGCCTTGCAGGGTTTCTATCGTCACTGACAGAATCTCTGAAACGTGGATAGCGTGTCTTGAAACCTCGTGCAGCGTCCCGAAATCCGGTATGGGAAACACTCTATTGTTTCCCACAGCCATTAAAAATAGGTTGTTAGTCGTTGGGTAAATTGCCTGTTTGGGAGCTTTGACTGCAAGCCGAGCTTGATACCAAATCCTTACCTCATCGTTTGGCCGCTTCTTTCTCTCTGCTCTCTCCTTCTTTATGGTTTCGCGAGCCTTCTCGACTTTGCGGACCGGATTGCGCACTCTCCAAACAGAAGTATCGTACAGATGAAACATTTGGTCCAGTATAGAGGTATGCAGAGCAAACGGGTCGCTAAAATTAAGTGTGATGTCTCTGCTTTGGAGCGCACTCTGAAGTTCTGATTGCAGTTTCTCTGGAGCATCGATACACAACGCTCTGGAATGGCCTGCTTTCTTCCACTGTGTGAAAAGGCCCATTTCGTACCAAATGTAACCTTTGCCATCCTCATCGTCGGGAAGGTCAGAATCTGCACGGATCACTTGATTACCCTTTGAGTCTTCGTCGACTCTCGGCATCATTTTTACCAAGCAGCGAAGCCAGGTAACTACGTCACGCCGTCGGTAAGCACAAGATCAGAATGTTTGGTGTCCAAGTAATTCATACCATAACTTTCAAGAGTGTCTCCATTGTAATGGCTTTTGCTGCCAAAATAGCCATTTAGTTTAGTGCACGTGTCTGTGGCAAGAATCTCTGGAATATCGAATTCCTTCAGGAGCGTTTTTCGAAGTTCTTTAGTCTTAGGGTAATGTTTCCGGTCAATAAATCTGCGAGGTCAGGATGCATTCTCCCCCAATGTATGCCTTTCAGGAGGTAAGTGGAATGTTCTCATACATATACCCTTTATTTGGCAGATTTGGTCCCTAGCTATCGTTCAGTACCTGTTTCTGACGAGCAAGGGAGGAAGTGGAAGATTCCGACGTTTTGCTGATCGTAAAGACTTGTCGCAACTAGACTCGGTGGTCTCGAAGCTAACCATGGTTCGAGTTAGATGGTTGGATATAGGCGAAGCTTCCCGCGTCTTACAATATTCCAGAACCGTGGCTGGGATGCCACCAGGTAGCAAGCTAGTCATCTGGATGCTCATGCGATCGACTTGCTGATATATTGTGCGTTATCTCACTAATGTACTCAATTTGAATGATTAGAGGCTTTGAAATGGAACAGGTGTGTCGTTTTCCAACTCAGGCTGAATGGTTTTCTTTCTTTTCCAATCCGATGAAGTAGGTACTCGAGAGGGACACACAGAGGGGGGACAAGGTACTGAGTAATGAGACGTTCACCATTTAGGATAAGCTTAAGTCTGGCCTTTCATGATAGTCCCACTCTCCAGCAAAGAAGGGTCCAGCCTCCCACCTAAGCATTCTAGTGGGAAGGCTCGATCCTAGGCTTGTTGTTATCGTACCACCATAATACAAATCTCAGCCTGACTGTTTCAGGCTTTAAATATGTGGGAATGCCTCCGGGAGCGAATGGCCAGAGCGAATGGATTTGCGAGCGAATACCAAGTTATGCCAAGGGGTGCAAACTAGGCCCAATTTAGCCGTAAAACTGACCCCTTTTGCATATCCTGCCATTATTTTATCTATTTATTAACTACACTATTATCCTAAACCCTCGTCGACAAGGCTGAGGTTTAATAAAGCCTCGTCGGCGCTAAACCTAGTGTTGATACTACTCTAGGAGCTCCGGATTAAGGTTCTTCCGCTCCATTTAGCAGCTCGAAGGGTCGCTAAATTGTTATGATCGGAACTACGAACAGTGTCTGACCAAGGGGTTTCCTTAATAGGTGGATACGGGATGGTGAAGTGAAGTATGAACGAAGAGAACTTAGTTCCAGATTATCCTAAATGTAGGTATAGGATTGTTAACGAAGTTGACTACGAGTAGTCCTATCTAGAGTAGTGAGCGTGTATATATAGTGCTAGCGTCCTTAGCGTAAATAAGTATTCTTAGTTATTCTTAGTGTACTTAGCGCTAAGAAGGCTAATTTCCCCTAAGGACTACTAAGGACTAACTACTAGTTACGTAACTTAGCCTTATATATTAGGCTAAGTTACGTTACCCTATTAGTTCTCGATATAGCTACCTAATTCTCTAAGTTATAAGTAGGCCGTATATACTATTTGTAATACTATCCCCCCTTTATATTCGTGCGTTACTCTTAATGTACTTAAGGTTAGTGTTTCTCTTCGCGTCCCGATTTCTCTCCTTATAGCTAATTATATCTAAGCTATATACTAATAAATCTAGTGAGCGTCGCTGTCGTTTCTCTAAACTAATAACTTCTATCGACGATTATAAGGCCCTTAGTTTCTTTATTATTATCTTTAGTTAAAAAATATCTCGCGCTTATTCTTCTTATTATCGTAACGATATTAAGTATAAGGTATATATTTATTCTAGTCGTTATAGAGAGTGTTATATACGAGATTCTATATATAATATAAGGATAATAAAATTAGAATAGGAATAATTACGATTCGAGAGAGAAAGATTACTTTAGGAAATTAAGGTCTCTCGTTAAGCTTAAGAGGTAGCGATTACTACCTAAGTTAAAGCTCGTCGTTAAATAGACGAAGCTTTTTAAAATAAAGTAAAATTAAGATAGGAAATATTAAAGCTAGAATCTAAAGCGAAGAAAGCTATTACTATAGAGAATACTCGATTATACTCTTAGAGTCTCGAGTCTAATAGCTATAAGGTTTTAGAGTTAGTCGAGTCTCCTACTAGATTAATATTATCTCTATTTACTTAGAGCGCGAGAGACGACTTAGTTAATTAGCTTTAGGCTATATTCCTAAGTATTTCTTAAATTCTTTAAGATTCTACTAGTATTAGTTAATAAGTTTCGAGTTAAGATTCGTTCCTAGTTCTTAAGTGTTTTTCTCCTTTATATATTCTAACTATTTAATTAGATATTCTATTTATTTATTTTATAGGCGATATTAGAGAATCTCTTCTATATTATAATACGATTCTTAGATATTCTTATCGATATAGACTAGTTTAGATTGTATATTAGGTAATACCTTTTCTAGTAATAATTTATAAAAGACTAGATAGATATTTATTTCTTCTAGTAATTATAATTTATATAATACTAGTCCTAGTATTTTCTTAATTCGATATAATTCGATTTTCGTATTATTAAGTTTTTTACTTAGTCTTTATATTTTAATATCTTTTATATTAATATAGACTATCTCTCTCTTCTAGAAGTCTAGTCTCTTAGATCTTTTCTTATTTACTATTTTCGTAATTATTTTTACTATTTTATCTAAGCTTATTTTTAGTAGGAAATATAATTTATTTAGTTTATTTACTATTATTTTTACTTTTTCTACTTTAGATTTTAATTTTAGGCTTTTTCTTAATAATTTTAGATATCTCCTATAGTTTACGAAGAAGGGTAATATTCCTATTATTAATTTATTATTATTAAAGATAAATTATACTATTAGTAGTAGTTAAATTTAATTATTTTATTTATAGTTAATATAGTATTATAAGTATTATTTAATTATTTAGTTTATTCTTTTAGTCTATTCGTCTATCTATAGATAATATAATATTAATATCTTATATTTAATTCTTAATAAGTCTATTAGTAATTACTAGAATTATAAATTAAATAACTTATCTCTATTAATAATAATAATATCTAATATTCTATATTATACGAATACTATTCTCGTTATAATATATACTAGATCTTCTACTATTAATAATTTTTTATATAATAAAAGATAGATATACTTTATTAGAGTATTATTAATTATAAGAATACTATTATATATTATTTTTATTATTAGTTTCTTTAATAGCGATAGTTTTATAATAAAATTTATAGCTATTCTTAATTATATCTTTTCTTTATTTTCTACTAATTATAGTAATCTATATAGTTTATATTTTATATATTTTACTTTATAGTATATATTATATTCTTTAATATATTATTCTATATTATTTCTTAGCCCCTTTTAGATATAATTATATATAATAAGTTCTATTATTT